>NW_028179852.1:7500-10000 GCF_964030765.1 Micromesistius poutassou | reverse complement strand
TTTAAGTACACAAGTTTGGTGATGATTGACTGCACGGACTTCACATGGAACCGTCGCAATGCAGTCGTTGTTATGTTAAGCCCGAGTTGCTAGACGACCTTGGCTGCAAATTAAATTTGCTGCCGCTAGGGGCGTCTAGATTTCTAGGCTGGCAGAATGGTTCTCTGCTTACTAAAAGAAACCAACCTGTCCAACAGGTATCCTGAAGTTATAAATATAGCAAAAGCAATCCTAGGTGGAACATACAGGTACTTTCCTCACCACACCTTACAAAGAACATAACTGACAGTCACAGCCAAGCAATAATCATGGGAGATTTATGACTTACAACCATGCATAAATACATTCAGACTGTTGCACAACAGCAGCGCTGTGAAACTTTTGGGTTCGACCGGAGTGAGATTCTGTAGAATCTTGTAGGCCTACTGCATAGGCCTACCTTACAGCAGGGTCCGCGGGTGTGATTGTTGACCGGGAGGGGGGGGGGTCTCGAGGTAGTTTCTCCCCGCTGTCTCACTCTACTGTCTGGGAGTTTGGAAAGGAACAAAAGCGTCTCGGCTTTTTTTTTTTTTTTGCCGTGAGAAATTGGATGTGTGGTGTGTGTGCGTGTGTAAACAGGCAAAAGCGTGTGAATTTGATTCCGAACAACTTTTGCATTGGAGTCAAGATCATAGGAGTCCAATTTGATGTTGATATGAGCATTTAACTCTTTTCCCGGTTTAAACCACACCCCTTTTAGAAGTCAATGGCTCATGGGTGCTTTAAACTTTATTGTACAGACTAATCTTTAAGTCAGATTGAAGATAATGGTCCATAGATGATATGGGCTAAAGGATGTTTTTGTAAGTCAAAAAACCTGGGATCCTTAGGCAATTTAATAGCGCCACTATTGGACCTCAACGGTGGCGCTCATGTCACATAATCTGAACGAGTTCAAGTTCTTTGTTTGCAAATGGGTTGCGTTCAGTTCAAAGTTCACAGAAAAATGAACATGTTCAATGAAGGCGTTCTTTTGAACTCGTTAATGCACGACACTGCCAAACTGTAACGTCAACAGGTGTGAACGTCAGGAACCGCCCAGCAGGAAGTGCCATGAAAAGAACGTTTCTATGAACAGCAAATCCTATGAACAGGAGGTGCTTTTCGAAGCACTAAAAAAAAGCGACATGAACCACGATGGACGGTGAAAGACGGCAGGTCGGCGTGGCGCGGGGTCGAAGGTCATGTTGGGACACATGAGCGATAAGGAAATCACCAAAACTCTGGCTGAGCACCAGCTAGTAACAAACACCTTCACCATCCCAGTAACTCACACTAGAGTACCTTCACCATCCCAGTAACTCACACTAGAGTACCTTCACCATCCCAGTAACTCACACTAGAGTACCTTCACCATCCCAGTAACTCACACTAGAGTACCTTCACCATCCCAGTAACTCACACTAGAGTACCTTCACCATCCCAGTAACTCACACTAGAGTACCTTCACCATCCCAGTAACTCACACTAGAGTACCTTCACCATCCCAGTAACTCACACTAGAGTACCTTTAAGATCCAGTAACTTACAGTAGAGTAGGTTTAAGATCCAGTAACTTACAGTAGAGTAGGTTTAAGATCCAGTAACTTACAGTAGAGTAGGTTTAAGATCCAGTAACTTACAGTAGAGTAGGTTTAAGATCCAGTAACTTACAGTAGAGTAGGTTTAATATCCAGTAACTTACAGTAGAGTAGGTTTAAGATCCAGTAACTTACAGTAGAGTAGGTTCAATAGTAGGCATGGGCAAAATGATTATTTTCCAGGAATCAGTTCTTTCAGTTCCCTTCACTATCACAAATCGTTCGTTTGATTCGTTCGTTCAGTTCTTTCAGTTTGTTAAGACATATGGTCAGTTACGTCATTTGGCAGGGCATCTCAGGTGTCTGGCCTCACCGCTTTGCTTTTAAATATGAGGTACGCCCGCAAACGGAGCCTTTAAAACCACCAGAAGGTCTCAGACGGTGACGGTGCTCGGGAAAACAGCTAATTTCTGTAGCATTAGCCTACGACGCCGCTCGAGCATCACACGTGTGGTTTGAGAACGTTTTAGACTCAATCAATATGAAGTCGAGGGGAGACGAAGCTCTGTTCGTTTGTATCTTTTATTTACCATATTGATTGAGTGACCATATTTTTATTTTATGTTAAAAAAAAAAGGAATCAGTTCTCTTCTTTTTGGGAATCAGTTCTTGTCGTTCACCTTCGGGATTCGTTCGTTCTGACCGAATCGTTGCCTAATATCCAGTAACTTACAGTAGAGTTAACGGATTCACAGACAGACCAGACTAATCGATCAAACGGGCCGCCAGGTGCTTAAGCCGTGTCAGACTTCAGAGTTAGATCCTCAGTCACTACCCCGGAGGGGCGGGACTCGGACCGGAGCCCTGTCACTCACCGAGCTGCGGGGCGGCGGGGGGGCTGACCTGTTGAGCTTGAGGTCAGGAGAGAAGATGAGTTTCCC
>NW_028179853.1:0-14374 GCF_964030765.1 Micromesistius poutassou | reverse complement strand
GTGTGTGTGCGACCGCAGCTGCAACACGGAGGCGTGCGGCTGGGACGGGCTGGACTGCTCGGCGGACACGCCGGCCCAGGTGGCGGACGGCACGCTGGTGATCGTGGTGCTGCTGCAGCCCAGCGAGCTGCTGAGGGACATGCTGGGCTTCCTGCGCTCCCTGGGCACGCTGCTGCACACCAACCTGCGCGTGCGCGTGGACCAGGACCAGAAGCCCATGGTGTTCCCCTACTACGGGCCCGAGGCCGGCCAGGAGGACCCGCCACCACAGGGCCTGGGCCCCCGCCGCACCAAGAGGGAGCTGGACAAGGAGGTCATCGGGTAAGTGGTGATGGGGGGCGGGGGTGGGGGGGGACGCACAGCCAATCAACCAATCAAAACGATGGTTTGTCTCGTCTGTGGCTGTCTTCTGTTTGTCAAAGTGGGAGTGTCACGGAGGGGGTTGGGAGGATTTTATATGTATATATATATATATAAAACTGACTTAAATATTTAGTGGCAGAATTACTTCTACTCTTGTTACTTTTACTCACTTTGGGTCCTTCCTTTTGAACAAGCTTCATTATATTTTCACCAAAAGGTTAAATGAGATGAGAACCAAAAGGTTCTCATGTCTCTCCTATGTGTCTCTCTCTCATGTCTCTCTCTCTCTCATGTCTCTCTCTCTCTCATGTCTCTCCTATGTCTCTCTCTCTCTCTCTCCTCTCTCTCTCTCTCTCTCTCTCTCTCTCTCTCTCTCTCTCTCTCTCTCTCTCTCTCTCTCTCTCTCTCTCTCTCTCTCTCTCTCTCTCTCTCTCTCTCTCTCTCTCTCATATATGTCTCTCTCTCTCATATATGTCTCTCTCTCTCTCTCTCTCTCTCTCTCATATATGTCTCTCTCTCTCTCTCTCATATTTCTCTCTCTCTCATGTGTCTCCCCTATGTCTCTCCCCCCCCGCCCCCCCCCTCCCCTCCCTCCAGCTCTAAGGTCTTCCTGGAGATTGATAACCGTGAGTGCATCCAGAGCGCGGCCGACTGCTTCACTCAGACGGAGCAGGCCGCCTCCTTCATCGCCGCCGAGCACCTGCGGGCGGAGCTGCCCTACCCCCTGGTGTCCGTCACCAGTAAGTACCGCCGGGCCTCTGGGCTCACCGGGGGGGGGGGCGTCGGGGGGGCGTGAGCCGTGACCGCCGCCGCCGCCATTTTGAGAGTCAGGAGCGTTGTTTTGTTTTAAACCTCACATCAGAGTCACACCGACGTGGGTAAGGACCGAGTTCCTTTAGGTCGGGTTGGAGTCCCGACGTGGGTAAGGACCGAGTTCCTTTAGGTCGGGTTGGAGTCCCGACGTGGGTAAGGACCGAGTTCCTTTAGGTCGGGTTGGAGTCCCGACGTGGGTAAGGACCGAGTTCCTTTAGGTCGGGTCCTAGTCCTGACGTGGGACTTAAATACATTGCACTTTCTAAAATGCTTTTTTTTTTTTACTTTGCCTTTATTTTCTATCTATTTTACTTTTTTTTTTTTAACTTATCTATTATTTTCTTTTATCGTATGACAATGTTTATACGTGAAGCGTATACTTTGAGTCTGCCTTGTGTAGGAAAAGTGCGTTATAAAAATAAAGTTGCCTTGCCTTGCCTTAAAGGTCCCGTGACATGGCAACCAGATGTGGCACCTGTGATGTCACAAGGGGCTGATTTCCAAAACGGCTTGTAACGGCCAATCACACCACACCACACCACACCCCCGGTGGCGTGTCACGGGACCTTTAAGATGCCACAGCTTTTTTTTTTTTATATATATATCAGACGTGGCAACTCTCTTCGTCTCCTCTCAATATGGCGGTGTGTCTAATCCCGTGATGCATTCTGATTGTGTACAAGACCTGTACGGCATATTGATCATCCTCTAACAAAATATAGATATTTAGTGTCTTGTTTTGTGTCCCCAGTGTGTATGTGCCAATACCACTAGTCAACGCTGACCCTTTAACCCCTGCATGTTGTATCACTGCACTACAAAACAAACGTTCTCTCTCTCTCTCTCTCTCTCTCTCCCCCCAGCCGAGCGGGAGGAAGTCCTCTCCAGCCACTTCCTGTTCTACCTGGGTGGCGTGTGCGCGCTGATCGTGCTGATGGTCCTCATCCTGGGGATGCTGGCGGCCAAGAGGAAGAGCAAGCACGGCGTCCTGTGGCTGCCCGAGGGCTTCATGGCCAAGAAGGACGACAAGAGGAGGGAGCCCGTGGGGCAGGACGACTTCGGCATGAAGTCAGTGGCCGCAAGAAACACTAGACAGACGGACAGACAGACAGACAGACAGACAGACAGACAGACGGATAGACAGACAGACAGACAGACAGACAGACAGACAGATAGATACACATAGATAGATAGATAAATACACATAGATAGATAGATAGATAGATACACATAGACAGATAGATACACATAGATAGATAGATACACATAGATAGATAGATAGATAGATAGATAGATACACATAGATAGATAGATAAATACACATAGATAGATAGATACACATAGATAGATAGATACACATAGATAGATAGATATAGATAGATAGATAGATACAGATAGATACACATAGACAGATAGATACACATAGATAGATAGATATAGATAGATAGATACACATAGATAGATAGATAGATAGATACACATAGATAGATAGATAGATACACATAGATAGATAGATACACATAGACAGATAGATACACAGATAGATAGATACACATAGATAGATAGATATAGATAGATAGATACACATAGATAGATACACATAGATAGATAGATAAATACACATAGATAGATAGATAGATAGATACAGATAGATACAGATGGATGGATGGATGGATGGATGGATGGATGGATAGATAGATAGTACAATACACAATATGCAAACACTATACACACAATAAGGTGCTTAGCAGTTCCAAGATAATATGAAATAATATTAAATACTGAGCAAAATGGAACTTAGTGGATTTATAAGGTGCAAGAGAAGGAGAGATAAGGTGCAGTTTTATTTACAGCGCTAAGATTTAAATTTAAATGATTTGTGTGTATTGTGCGTCCGTTGCTGAGAAGCGTTGTAATGATTTCCTGTGCCGTTCTTTAAGGCGGCGGGGTTGAATTCAGGGAGTTTAGCAGAACGCCTTTATCCAAAGCGCCTTACAATAAGGGCATTCGTCAGAAGATAGAGAGGCAACAATATATCTCTGTCCGCACAGCGAGGATGTTCATAGAACCAAGTGCCAAGCACTAACCATCACTAGGTTAACCCATTCCCCGTATACACTAACCATCACTAGGTTAACCCATTCCCCGCATACAACAGAGATGGCTAGGATAAGACGCTACACAGCGGAGTACTATAACTAACTACGACATACAGTGGGTAGGAGGGGGTGGGGAGGGGGTGGCTACGCAGAGTCTAGGAACTCTGCGAACTCTGCGTAGGGTGTCGACTTACTGGACTACAGCCAAGGAAATCCGTGATATTTATCATTTTGCCGTTGAGCAGACGGCTTTCTGTCAGAACCCTAATGATCCACGACGTCCTTGAGGAGCTGGAATGGAGTCAGACGTCTAGAAAGTCGAACTGTAATGGAGCCAGTGGTCCGCTGCACTACCTCCAGCCTTCCCCTAACGCCTCCTTTCTCCTCCTCCTCCTCCTCCTCCTCCTCCTCCTCCCTCCCTCCTCCTCCTCCTCCTCCTCCTCCTCCTCCTCCCTCCCCCTCCTCCTCCTCTCAGGAACTTCATCTCCCACGATGGACCCATGATGGACGGAGGCCAGGGACAGAGATGGCTCGAAGAAGTTCCTCCCAAGAGACAACGGGTAAGTGTCTGTCTGTCTGTCTGTCTGTCTGTCTCTGTCTCTCTACCTGCGTGCCTGCCTGCCTGTCTGTCTGTCTATCTCTCTGTCCGTCTTTGTCTGTCTGTCTGTCTGTCTTCCTATCTTCTTGTCTGTCTGTCTCTCTGTCTCTTTGTCTCCCTGCCTGTCTGTCTGTCTGTATCTCTGTCTGTCTCTGTCTCTCTCTCTCTCTCTCTCTCTCTCTCTCTCTCTCTCTCTCTCTCTGTGTCTGTCTGTCTGTCTGTCTGTCTGTCTGGCTGGCTGCCTCTCTGCCTTCCTGTCTGTCTGCCTGTCTGCCTGTCTGTCCATCCAGCCGTTCCGTTTCCTCCGTGTGTCCTAAGCTCCCTTGTCTCCTCCCCCCCCCCCTCCTCCTCCGGTCAGACGGAGGACAAGCCCCTGCTGCCGCTGCCGATGGACAGCGGAGTGGACCGGCGGGAGTGGACCCTGCAGCACCACAAGGCGGCGGACATCACCCTCACCCCCCCGCAGGCCGACCTGGACGCCGACTGCCTGGACGTCAACGTCAAAGGCCCAGGTGGGGGAGAGCGGCCCTCCTCGGTGTGGCTGTGGTGGTTCACCGTGGGCTGAGTCATCAGCCTGTCACAAGCTCAGAGTGTCGGTCTCAAAGATCACCAGGTCACCATTACGGCTCTATAACGCTGAAGGAGTGGTTCATGTGGGAAAGGTCTCTGACAGAGGAGCCACCATACCCCGTGCTGTACTATATATACTATATATATATACAAGTATACTGTCCTACACTAGACTACAGTACCCACAAATGGCTCTAACCATAAACCAGAGGAGCCACCATACCCCGTGCTGTACTATATATACTATATATATATAAGTGTACTTTCCTAGAGTAGGTTACAGTACCAACATGTGGCTCTAACCATAAACCACAAACCAGAGGAGCCACCATAGCCCGTGTTGTACTATGATATATATATATCTTTTTTGAAAGACACTGAAATTGGTTTTGTAGAAATGAACAGTGTGACAATAAGAAGGGGCATTTTTAACATACAGGCAGGTAACCCTATTCTAGTAGTACCCCACAAATGCAAGTATTAACCCTAAAAGAGCATGACAGGGGATCATTAATTATAACCTTTCCCCCTGATGCTGTACTTTATACTGTATATTATCTACCGTATATATAACTATACTGCTACACTACTATACTACTATACTGTCCTCCTCTCGATTACATTAACTATAACCCCTGACCCCCTCTCCCCAGACGGGTACACCCCTCTGACGCTGTACTATATATACTATATATACTATATATTATACTATATATACTATATATACTATATAGTATATATAACTATACTGTGACCCCCTCTCCAGACGGCTACACTCCCCTGATGCTGGCCTCGCTGCGCATGGCGGGGGGTCCGGACTGCGGGCTGCACGTGGAGGAGGAGGAGGAGGAGAGCGGCGGGGAGGAGCCGGGCCCCAGCGTGATCTCTGACCTCATCGGCCAGGGCGCCACGCTGCTGGCGCAGACGGACCGCACCGGGGAGACGGCGCTGCACCTGGCCGCGCGCTACGCCCGCGCCGACGCCGCCAAGAGGCTGCTGGACGCCGGCGCCGACGCCAACGCCCACGACAACATGGGCCGCACGCCGCTGCACGCCGCCGTGGCCGCCGACGCCCAGGGCGTGTTCCAGGTGAGGCCCGGGAACTCTGGGCGCTACGGTCGGATCGCTACCGTACCGGATCACCACCAGATCACCATCAGATCACTAAAAGATCACCACCAGCACCACCACCAGATCACTACCAGATCACCACCAAATCACCACCAAATCACCACCAAATCACCACCAAATCACCACCAGATCAATATCAGATCACTACCTGGTCACCTCCTTATTAGTATCATATCACTACTCAATCACAACCAATGTCAACCCCATAGCACCCCCATATCACCAAGTATCACCCCCATGTCACCCCCATATCACCAAGTATCACCCCCATAGCACCCCCATATCACCAAGTATCACCCCCATGTCACCCCCATATCACCAAGTATCACCCCCATAGCACCCCCATATCACCAAGTATCACCCCCGTATCACCCCCATATCACCAAGTATCACCCCGATGTCACCAAGTATCACCCCCATGTCACCAAGTATCACCCCCATATCACCAAGTATCACCCCCATGTCACCAAGTATCACCCCCATATCACCAAGTATCACCCCCATATCACCAAGTATCACCCCCATATCACCAAGTATCACCCCCATATCACCAAGTATCACCCCCATGTCACCCCCATGTCACCCCCATGTCACCCCCATGTCACCAAGTATCACCCCCATATCACCAAGTATCACCCCCATATCACCCCCTTAGCACCCCCATATCACCCCCTTGTTAACCGCACACATCTCCCATATCACCCCAACGTCGCCCCTATAATCACTCCCACGTCACTCCTAAGACGTCTCCCGGCCAGGCCCCGCCCCCCTCCTCACGGCCGTGTGTTCTCCCGCCCCCCTCCTCACGGCCGTGTGTTCTCCCGCCCCCCTCCTCACGGCCGTGCGTTCTCCCGCCCCTCAGATCTTGATCCGTAACCGCGCCACGGAGCTCAACGCCCGCATGAACGACGGCACCACGCCCCTCATCCTGGCCGCCCGGCTGGCCGTGGAGGGCATGGTGGAGGAGCTGGTGCACTGCCACGCCGACATCAACGCCGTCGACGACCACGGTCAGTGGTACACACTGGTACACGCTGGTACACACGCTGGTACACACTGGTACACACGCTGGTACACACGCTGGTACACGCTGGTACACACTGGTACTCACTGGTACACGCTGGTACACGCTGGTACACACGCTGGTACACACTGGTACTCACTGGTACACGCTGGTACACACTGGTACTCACTGGTACTCACTGGTACACGCTGGTACACACTCTGGTACACACGCTGGTACACGCCGGTACACGCTGGTACACACTGGTACACGCTGGTACACACTGGTACACACTAACGACGACCACGGTCAGTAGTACACACTGGTACACGCTGGTACACGCTGGTACACACTGGTACACACTGGTACACGCTGGTACACACTGGTACACACTGGTACACGCTGGTACACACTGGTACATACTGGTACACACTAACGACGACCACGGTCAGTACACACTGGTACTCACTGGTACACACTAGTACACACTGGTACACACTAGTACTCACTAGTACACACTGGTACTCACTGGTACACACTAGTACACACTGGTACACACTAGTACTCACTAGTACACACTGGTACTCACTAGTACACACTGGTACACACTAGTACTCACTGGTACACACTAGTACTCACTAGTACACACTGATACACACTGGTACATACTGGTACTCACTAGTACACACTAACGACGACCATGGTCAGTACACACTGGTACTAACAACGACCACGGTCAGTACACACTAGTACACACTAGTACACACTGGTACTAACAACGACCACGGTCAGTACACACTGGTACACACTAGTACACACTGGTACTAACAACGACCACGGTGAGAAAAATCACTTAATTTCTTTCAAATTGTTGTTTTGCCAACCCTGTATCTAATGAAAAAACAAGAACGACAATACACTGTTACACTTCACGATTAATTCCTAAAAAGAACCAAAAAAAAGAACCAACATAATAATCGAATGTTCCAATGCCCCATGCCCTATCCATGGGGCGATTGGTTTTAATCCCATTCGAGATAGTTTTAAAGATTCATGCCTTCCCTCACAAGATGGTTCTAAAGCTTCATTTCCCTTCCCCTCATCCATCCCATAATCACAGGTAAGTCCGCGCTGCACTGGGCGGCGGCGGTGAACAACGTGGAGGCCACTCTGGTGCTGCTGAAGAACGGAGCCAACCGGGACATGCAGGACAACAAGGTGGGTGGAGCGACCCCCCCCCCCCTCTGACCTCTGACCTCTGACCTCTGACCTCTAGCGCTGAGGAAAACAATAATAGTCAAATGAAGTCAATGCTGAAGTAAGAACAAACTGAAGAAACTATCAGTTATAAAGTGGCCCGGTGCCAGTGCTTCACAGTGTATTAAAGTGTGTGTAAATGCAATTTAATAATATATCTATCTATATATATCGATCGATATAGGGCAAGAATATATCGATCCATCCATCGATATGTAAGGGATAATGTATAGAACGCCGGTCATTATCGGGAAATAAGTCCCAACCGGGCGAACCGGACACCGACGTGAAGCAGAGGTGTCTTGCTTCGCCCTTAAGGGGCTTATTTTAGATAATGACCGGCGACGTTCTATACATTATATCCCGCTTATTACACGGCTACTTGCCAAAACGAAAAACTAACTTCACACGCTGTGTCTTTTTTTTACAATTACCATTCGTAGTGTTGTTGATCAGCAGGGAAATAGTCCGCCAAAGACGTTGACGTCGCTTAGCAACCCAACCCGCTGGGGGTTGACAAGTTACCGGACTGCTTGCGGAGCGATACGAGAGACGTGAATCAAACTCCACTTTCCTCGACAGCGGTCGTTAGACGCTTAGCAACGGTCAATTATCGAAAAATAACTCACCGCAGGAAGTCGGGAAGGCGCCACGCAAGTGAACGGAGCGTTTCCATCCACAGCGTTGGAGAAGAGCCGTGTGATAAAGATCGACATAGATCGACCTAGTTAGATAGAGTTAGGGTGTATCTCTATCTGTCCACCTGACGTCCCCCCCCCGCCCCGCCCCCCCTCCAGGAGGAGACGCCGTTGTTCCTGGCGGCGCGCGAGGGCAGCTTCGAGGCGGCGCAGGTGCTCCTGGACCACTACTCCAACCGGGACATCACGGACCACCTGGACCGCCTGCCGCGCGACACGGCCCAGGAGCGCATGCACCACGACATCGTGCGCCTGCTGGACCAGTACAACCTGGTGCACAGCCCGCACAACGGGCCCCCGCACATGGGCGGCGGCGGGGGCCACCCCTCGTTGGTCTGCGGCGCCAACGGCAACGCCTTCATCGGCATGCGGCCGGGGCCCCAGGGCAAGAAGAGCCGGCGGAGCGCGGGCGCCGCCAAGGTGGCGGCGGCGGCGGCGGCGGCGGGCGGCATGGGCCCCGGGGCCAAGGAGCTGAAGGACCCCAAGGCCAAGCGGAGGAAGAAGCCCACCGGAGGGGAGGGGCCCGGCGTGGGCGGGGCGGCGTTGGCGATGAACGGCGGGGGGCCGGCGGGCGCCACCGCCAACAACCCCAAGGCGATGGCGGGCGGCGGCGGCGGCGGCGGTCTCCCGGAGACGTCTGTCACCATGTCCCCCGTGGACTCCCTGGAGTCTCCGCACTCGTACACCGGCGAGCCGCCGGGCGGGGGCGCGGCGGCGGCGGCGGCGGCGGCGGCCACCTCCCCCTCCCTGCTGTCCGGCCCCGGGGCCCGGCCCCTGCTGCCGCCCGTCAGCCACATGCTGGGCCAGCAGCAGGCCTGGGTCCGCATGCCCAAGCACAGCTACGGGGGCCACCTGTTCGGCCTGGTCCCCCACCCCATGGCGGCGGCGGCGGCGGCCCACCCGGGCATGGCCCCGCACCACGGCCCCGCCGGCGCCATGGGGGGCCCCATGAACGTGACCATGAGCCGGGAGCAGCTGCCCCCCATCGTCACCTTCCAGATGATGCCGGCGGGGCCGGGGGGCGGCGGGCAGGCGGGGCTGAAGCCGCCGGGCGGAGGCGGCGGCGGGGGCGGGGGGGCGCAGCAGGGCCCCGGCCAGACGCAGGGCCACATGGGGCGGGCCCCGCACCAGAGCCTGATGTACCAGCTCCCGGAGCAGGTGGCCCTGGGCCACGGCATGGCCCACGCCCTGCAGCAGCAGCAGCAGCAGCAGCAGCAGCGGGGGCCCCACGGCCACGCCCTGGGCCACGCGCCGCACGGCCTGGCGGAGAGCCAGCCGCGCCCGCTGCCGCCGTACCAGGCGCGGCACAGCCCCGTGGATAAGTACCCCACGCCGCCCTCCCAGCACAGCTACTCCACGGCGGGCTCGGACGGCGCCACGCCGGGCCACGCGGCGGCGCACGCGCCCAGCGAGCACCCGTACCTCACGCCGTCGCCCGAGTCCCCCGACCCCTGGTCCTCCTCCTCGCCGCACTCCAACTCAGACTGGTCCGACGTCACCACCAGCCCCACGCCGCTGGGGAACCCCCACCACGCGCTGCCCTCCTCCCGCCACACGCACATTCCAGAGCAGGGCCAGCTGCTGCAGCCGCCGCCGGCCCCCGCCTCGCAGCCGGCGCAGAGGGGGGGCATGCAGGTGTTTGCGTAGGGGGGGGTGGTCAGGGGGTCATCATCACCCCACCGGCCCACGAGGAGCAGGAGGAGGAGGAGAGGAAGAGGAGGAGAAGGAGGACGCCTGACTCTGGGGGCGGCGGGGCGGGGGTTCATCTTTATGTAGTCCAACAGAAAACGACACTTCACCCGTCATGTTACTCATCTTTCTCCCCGTTTTGAGACTTTTGTTTTAATTTCATCTCTTTTTGTCGTCTGTCATTTATTGCACTTAAGGGTACTGTGTGTTTTTATAGGGTTTGTATTGAGTTCTGTCTGTTAGAAACGAAAGCTTCTGAATACCAAAAAAACAAACGGAGGTGATGTGTTGTGAGTCTTAACCGCGGCCTGGATGACCCCCCCCCCCCCCCCCCCCCCCCCGTCTGGTGCCGGGGTCGCGGCCCGCAGCCCTCTCTGCTCGGCTTGGTTCGAGGCCCAAGAGGAACGGAAGAAGAGCTCATCACGTCTCGGTGAGGGTGAGAACAGAAGGTCGGGGAAGGTCACGCGACGACAGAACACCCTCAGCCCCGGGCGCCGTCGGAGGGGCGGTTCCCCGTGACTCACCGGCTCCACGCCAAGCCTTCCACGTCGCGTTCTACGGCCTGTCCTTACTAACTCCAGATTCAAAATAATGTATTTACCTTTTTTTATTTGACATTGAATGTATCGAATTCAATGTTTCGTTCTCAAAGACAAACTGCCTATTTGTTGTCGTCATGTTTTGTTTTTCATAAAAAGGGGGATTTTTTTTATATATATATATATATATATATATATCTGTTGCATGTTCATAAATGCAAAATTCAAAGAACGACAATGCATTTGTTCCCTTCTGCAGCCTGTGGTGTACATAGTTCTGCTACAGCTGTGTGCCGTCATCATAGAAACGACATTGTGTTTCATGGACTTGTGTATAGCCTCCATGTACAGAGACGTCACAACGCAAACGTACAACTAGCCAGCGCCCGACCTTTGGAGACACAAATACCTGCAGGCAATCTGTAACGGGCTTGAAAGACTTTATGCAAAAAAAATAATATGTTAGTATTGCTACTCGCCTTATAGTTTTGATGAGACACTTTCATTTTTTTTTGCAGAATACAAATTAGTGGACAATCCAGTTGACGGTGAAATATTGGTTGTTATAAACATTATAGTATGTTGTCTGTCTCTTAAAATGGTCAATATCTTTCTGAAGTCAATGTTTCTGCCTAACTACAATCAGTGTATCTGTGCCACTTTAATTGTTCTTTTGATTATCATTTTTTTCTACCGACGCCAGGGTGTGTAATTGTACAGTCGTTGATAACCTCACTATCGATCGGAGTGTCACCTTGTCTCACTGCCGGAGCCACAGACAATCACTCGCTCTAGTGTTAATCGTCAATACAACAGAAATATGTCCAAGACCAAATCATATTAGTCTGCCAAATTTGTATATTTTATTTTTAATTTTCTGGGGGGGGGGGGGAAAGTTGTTCCATTTTTACCTTTTGGAAACCAGCTGAAACGTTTGTATGGATTTAATATCCATTGTAGTCTGTTGAATTGAAAGACTTAATAAAACACACACACACACACACACACACACACACACACACACACACACACACACACACACACACACACACACACACACACACACACACACACACACACACACACACACACACGTGTCCGAACATGGACATATGTTCTGTTTTACATGGTTGTGAAACTCACGATAATCACCGTTTTACTCTGCCAATGTGTTACCGTGCCTGTGGAGCCTATTTCCACTCAATACTTATGCATGGTAATGGTTGTTACATATGCATGTAAATAGACTGTTTTATATTTTAAGTGTATTTTTGTTCTGTTAACCATAAGTAGTTAATATTATATATGTGTGTATATGTATACACATATATGTATATATGTATATATATGTATGTATATACATATATATGTGTATGTGTATTAATTACATGAAGTAAGATTGGTCAAATGAGAAAGAACAAAAACTGTCTGATGAAAATAAATGGAATCGTCACATACTCTCTGAAATAAAGCTTGGATCCTGTTAGACCCTCAAACTCGTTTTGTGGTGTTTTGTTTTGCAATTTAAAGTAAAGTTTCATACCAATTCTGAATATCAGATCGAATATCAATAGATGAAGAGTGGAATATATAAGACTATTCAGCCAAAAGATAAATTCAGTCGGCCGATACCGTCCCCGACCTGTTGGGGGCGGTACGCCGCAAGAGACGCTCCGTCCGACCAGAGAAAGGCACCGCTACACGGAAGTCATTCGAGCTGGTCGCTTCCTTGATAAGTTCAGCCTTCTCTTAGGAGACACTTGCAAACCAATCGCTAATAGAAATTAAACATGCGATATTTGCGGTAAAAATGGGCTTAAATGCCGGAGGTCGTGCAGAGCTATTTGCTGGCGTGAGGACGCACGGTCGAGGTGCATGGACGCGGGGAGTGGAGGGTCTGTGCTGAGTGTCGGTTCTGACAGCTCTGTTGACATTGCAGTCACTGTTTACATTGCAGTGTTCTCAACTGTAACTCTATTAACTCTTAGCTGTAAAAAAAAACTAAAACTAAAAAAAAGCCGGTTACTGCATTTCAGTTCATCGGACTACCCCATGCGGAGTCTTTAATGTTACAAAGTCGGATCTGAAGCTTTCTCTCAACAGGCTGTCTGGAAGTGTCAAGAGAGGTGAGTCCATTCTGTTACTCTTCCTTCCTTCATTTCCATTTCTATCTTTATTATATATACACGTATCATCGTGCCAAACAGCCAACACGAATAAATCCAACCCTTCTCTTCCCTGTTTATTTTCACCATTTATTTGTTTGTTTGAATTGTTCCCAGGCCTTGACTACCACCGACCAGTGCACCATGGCGTCCCCGCGGCTGAAGTACCTGTCCCTGGGCGTGCTGGTCTTCCAGACCACCTCGCTGGTGCTCACCATGCGCTACTCCCGCACGCTGCAGGGGGACGGGCCTCGGTACCTGGCCTCCTCCGCCGTGGTGGTCGCGGAGCTGATGAAGATCGTGGCTTGTCTGCTGCTCGTCTTGAAGGAGCACAGTAAGCCGAGTGAACCGTCTTTATTATTTTACCATCTATGTTGAAAACTTCAGGGTCGGCGTAAGCCTCACCAATACCCTGAACGTTGTTTGGTTTGAAAAGCGAACATGATTTATTGTGCTGTTGTGTTTTTTTTTTACAGAGTACAGCCTGCGAGCCCTGAACAGCGTCCTGCGCCAGGAAATCCTCCACAAGCCCCTGGACACCCTGAAGCTGGCCGTCCCGTCCGGGATCTACACTCTGCAGAACAACCTGCTCTACGTGGCGCTGTCTAACCTCGACGCCGCCACCTACCAGGTACGTCCGCCACCGCCGCCTCCTCGGACGGGTGGAAAGGTACCCAACACACTGGCAGTGAAAACATCAATCGGCACGAGTTTCTGGGATGGGTGACTAGCTACTGTGGGGTGAAATATAAACTAGTAGGTAGACATCTTCCTCACAGCTGTAAGATGCGTGCCAACACTCCTGAACTACCTGAACTTCTACTACGACCCGTACGCATTCAGTGAGCAGATATGTCCCAACCTCGTTAATGAATGAATTAACTAACTAGTCATTAATGGCACTTACTTTACCAACAATACAATCCCTCTGGCTGTGAGCTCTGGCTCGGTGACGGACTGACACTCAGAGTTCTCACACGTCGTTCTCCCCCTGCGTTGTGGTTGTTCCACCAGGTGACGTACCAGCTCAAGATCCTGACCACGGCGTTGTTCTCGGTGTCCATGCTGGGCCGCCGGCTGGGCGTGTACCAGTGGCTCTCCCTGCTCATCCTCATGGCCGGTGTCGCTCTGGTCCAGGTACGGCCCCACAGGGGGGGGGGGGGGGGGGGGGGCGGGGCTTGCACTGCGGGATGGGTGACACCGACCTGCGTCCACACCAGGCTACTATGAGGCCTGGTTAGGAAAATGAAGCCACAGGATGGATCTAGGGGCTAGGGGGATTGACCCCCCCCCCCCGACCCCCAAGCCAGAAGGTTCTGGGTTTGATGCCCAATGCCCCTGTGGGCCACAGAGGTCGGCAAGATGCCTGCTCCTTATGGGCGTGCATCTGAGTCCACTGCAAGTCACTTTGGATAGAAGCCTCCGCTGAAAGAAGATATGATCGACTGA
>NW_028179854.1:32599-66487 GCF_964030765.1 Micromesistius poutassou | reverse complement strand
AACTTAGGTTCCAATACTGAACCTTGTGGAACACCACAAATTACTCTTCTTAAAGCCCATGTTGCAGGTTAATCTGAAGTTTCGATTAATGGGTACATAAAGCACTCAAAATGAGTATATTATTAATAAAATGTCTCAAATAGCGTTAAAGTCTAGTTTTTCTCGTTTTTGGTAGTAACGGGTGTTTTCTTCCGTAACTCGGCGATGACGTCACGTTGGGGAGACGTGGTGGAAGGTAGCCTCAGCCTAGTACTAGAACTAGGGCGTCTGGGATGAGGAAGAGGTGGCAAGAACCACAAATTACATGTATGATGGCCCACAA
This sequence comes from Micromesistius poutassou, assembly GCF_964030765.1. Lineage (NCBI taxonomy): Eukaryota > Metazoa > Chordata > Actinopteri > Gadiformes > Gadidae > Micromesistius > Micromesistius poutassou. The sequence goes on along the minus strand of NW_028179854.1, from coordinate 66,165 downwards.
CCGTATAATTTCGAGCCTGTCAGACATGAGAGGGCGAATGAGGAATTGCAGAGAACTGATGTCCGTCAAAGCCGATTAAATGCATGGTCAGAGGAGAATGGGTGAAAAGTTGCTATCATTTAGCAACGCAGCAACAAGCGCTGGAGCTAGTCTATGAACAGCAGTGCATACAATAACAACACTTTTTTTTTACTGTCAGTGAATAGCACCGAGTGAAAGTCAACGTTTTCTTTATATCTAGTGACAGTGATTATGTTGTTAGTTCAGATACATACCGGTACTTAGTCAGAAGATCTAGAAATAGAAGGCATAATGCTAGCTATTGGCTAACTTGCCAGTCCCACCTGTGAAATCTCCCCCCCCGACGTTGTAAACACATTTCCGATTAGTTATCCCACGTTTTGATGGTAGCCTACTAGCTCCAGTAACAACATCTTTGCCTAATGTTTATTTCTAAGCTTTTACCCAGTGTGCGAAATACCTGTCAATATTTGTTTGGTCCCATCTCCCGATTGTTGCTTAATACCGATCTACATTCCTCAATATGCAGTAGGCCTATAACATTACAATATTTCATCGATGCAAGCCAAGACAATCAGTCTATAGCCTACATGACAACACACATGCACACACTTAACAATTTAGATAAACCGATATGTATTAGCCTATCAGACACGCAATCAGTGAACTTGCAAATGAGAGCCTGCAGTATGACTGATCGTGTGACATTATTTAACTATCCATCTACAGCAAATACGATCAGACAGATACATCATTGACACACAAAGCACATTCGTCCAACCCGGTGGATGCTGACAGCCCACAACGAGCCAGACATCACCACAGCGGATGTGCTCTCTCTCTGTCTCGCACGCACACAAAAATCACTCCAACTTCTCCAACTCCAAGGCTAGGCTGTTTCACTAAGACCACAACTAACCATGCAGTAGTGCGAAGCCGGGAAGGACACAACGCACAGTCGCACTTACCCATCTTATGCACAACAATCAGTTCATCAACATCAACATTCAGTCACTGCAAAGATTTAAATAGCCACCTTAAGTTAGAATGGACCCAAAGTGTGTGAGTGATACACTCTGGTTTAGCTTTCGCTTGCTATCCGCTTTTAGTATGACTCAACATTACGTCCTTCTTCTGTTTGGTGCACATGGCTAATTTGCATACGCGCACGGGACTGGCTGGCTCTGCTTGGCAAAAAATATTTATCTATCTAACATATTTATCTATATCCATCTATCAACGCATGTGGTGTCTAGTTTTAATGTGATGTCTTTTGTGTATGTCCAGTCAGACTTGTTGTCTCCCTTGTTCTGTGTGGTCTTGTAGCCTACTGTACTGTGTGAGCCGAATCACCAAAATGAATTCCCGACGATTTGTGTCGTTTGGCAATAATAAATACTTGAATAGGCTGGCAATAATAAATACTTGAATAGGCTATCTATCTATCTAGGCTATCTATATATATATATATATATATATATTTATCTGTATAATCTGCTGAACACTCTTACTAGTCTCTACTCTCAAGGGTCTCAATGGGGCTTCAGTCTGTCGTCTCCCCAACGTGACATCATGCAATGCATTGTGGGGGAAATGAGAATCAATTGCAAACCGCTAAAATCGTACCTTCTTTTTCGTATTACATTCTGTTTTGTGATACCCAACAACATTAAATACAATGGATAACCGTTGAAATGTTTATTACCAACAAGCAAATTGCACAAACAAAAAAAAATTAACCCTGCAACACGGACTTTAAAGATGATTCAGTGTCATTCATTTTTACATATTGAAACCTATTCTGTAAATAACTCCTTAACCAAAGTAGTACTGTTCTGCCCCCCTCCAGAATTGTATGTTCAAACCTAAATGCACTTAAATTATTTAATGAATGTAATAGTTAAAACTTATGGTAAAGAAAACACACACACAGTAATATTTACATGATGAGAACTAGACTTTTATTTTGAAGTGTGATAGTAGGCTACGTGATTTTTTGTATACTTGTTACCATGGCAACCAGCAGTAAGAAAGACGGTTGGTCACTCAGTGAATCTTCTCTTCCCTTCTCACGCTCATGAAAGCAATGGCTGTAAGTTCAATACTATGTATATATATAATTCCCGCCTCATGTGATTCAAAAGCGCACTGAAGATTATGTGAGATGCCAATCACTGCTCAGCTCGCAGTCAGTTTCGCCCTACAATGGAGTCTGGCGCTGTGAAAATAACGTCACACAGCAGCCACCGCCTGCAGCAATGGAGGAGATGCCCTCACGGAACGCCTTCAGACGACCGGTGAATGAGCATGCGGAATGCCAACAGTGCAGAGAGGAGATCAGCACTCAGTATTATGGCTCCCCATCTCGCAGTGCAGTCAGGCGACATGAGTACAGCCCCACACAGCAGTCAGCACATGCAGCCGCAACCAGGCTTCCTCCGGGTGACTTCAGGCCTCCTTCGGATGACTTCAGACCCCCAGCACGGCTTCCATGTGCAGCAAGATACAAACCTGCCCCAAAGCCATTGAACATTCCACACAGACCACAGGGTCAGTACTCTCCTCCAACATGCCAACGCTCTACCTATGATAGACTTTGCCAAGTTTCTTGCACGCAGAGAATTAGTGACTACTGGCCTCACAAAATTCGATGACACACCAGAGAACATTAGGGCGTGGCAGTCGTCATTCTTAAATGCAATGCAGGGCTTAGGGATATCATATAGTGAAGAATTGGACCTTCTAGTGAAGTGGCTGGGAGGAGAGTCATCTGAACAAGAGGATCCGTGCTGTTCATATCACAAACCCCAAAGCTGCCCTACAGATGTCATGGGACATAAAACTGAGAGAGCTCAGTGATCTTCTCATGGAGCTGTTAGCAGCCAAAAACGATGGATATCTCCCTGGCCTGGCCTACCTTGACATGCCTCACGGGATAAAACCCATAGTGGAGAAGTTGGCTACAGGCCTGCAGGAAAAATGGCTCAACGTCGGCTCAAAGTACAAGGAACAGCACAGAACAACTTTTCCTCCTTTTTCATTTTCCTCCTTTTTTTCAGACTTTGTCTATGGCCAAGCCAAGGCCCGAAATTATCCAAACTTCAGCCTGTCAACCAACAGCCAGCCATACAGCAAAGGTGAGAGAACTCAGTTTAAGCCCAGTGGATTCAAGACTGCTATAGCTGTGCACAAGACAGATGTGTCTGCCACTGTTGACACAGGCTACACAGCGTCTACAGACAATGACCCAGCTCGATACTGCCCTGTGCACAGAAAAGCTCATCCCTTGGACAGATGCAGGTCATTCAGAATGAAAACGTTGCAAGAACGGAAAACCATCTTAAAAGAACACAAACGCTGTTTCAAGTGCTGCTCCCCAAACCACCTGGCTAAGGATTGCCAGGCAACACTGAAATGTGGTGAGTGTGACAGCGAAAGACAAGACAAGGCAGTTCCCCACTTGAAGTCGCACCAAAGTCTGCAGCAAAGGTAGCCTCCCACACTCCTGCTCAAAGGTGTGTCGAGAGCAGCCTCTCTCCCTATCTAATGAAGACCTGCGCCGGTACCACGGAGATGACTGGAAGAAAGGCAGCAGGCTTTCAGATTGAAGCAGTGAACGGAGGTGTGTGCCTGGACCTTCCACCTCTCATCGAGTGCAACGAAATAATGAACAACAAATCTGAGATTCCAACTCCAGAGGTCGCCCTTGCACACACTCACTTGAAACACATTGCTCCTCACATTCCCAAGCTGGATCCTGATGCTGAGATGATGATCCTGTTAGGGAGAGACATGATACGCATGCACAAGGTGAGAGATCAAGTCAATGGTCCTCATAACGCATCCTTTGCTCAGCGTCTAGACTTGGGCTGGGTGGTCATAGGTGAAGTGTGCCTTGACAACGCTCACAAACCAACCCTGAGCGTCTTCAGAACACACATGCTCCAGAATGGACGTCCGTCACTCCTCACTCCTTGCCACAACAGCATCAGCGTGAAAGAAAAACCGTGCTACGGCGGGGAGCACAGGTATGGCCACTCCACACACACACTGAAGCCTATGCCAGCTGAGGAACAGCTCGGGCTGACTGTTTTCCAGCGAACAGACAGTGACAACAAGTGTGCCATGTCCTTTGAGGATGAACTTTTCTTGAAAATAATGGCGAAAGAAGTTCAGCAAGATGAAAAGAACTGGGTAGCTCCTCTACCATTCAAGTCACCTCGTCCTCTGCTCCCAAGCAACAGAGAGCAAGCGCTGTCCCGTCTCAGCTCTCTACGGCGTACTCTGAGCAGAAACGCAGAGATGAAGCAGCAGTTCTCCTCCTTCATGGAAAAGCTGTTTGAGAAGCAAGCATGCAGAGATCGCATCGCCCATCGATGACACACAGGAACGCTGGTACTTACCCTTTTTCGGGGTGTATCACCCCCAGAAGCCTGGGCCAATACGAGTCGTGTTTGACTCAAGCGCCCAACTGCCCGGCCTCTCCCTCAACTCAGTGCTGCTCACAGGCCCCAACCTGAACAACACTCTCCTGGGTGTGCTGCTGCATTTCAGGGAGGACCTCATCGCAGTCACTGCAGACATATACACATATAACACATATAACAGATGTTTCATGGATTCCTGGTGAGGAGTGAACACAGAGACTACCTCAGATTCCTGTGGCATAAAGACAATGACCTCTCCAAGGAGATTCAAGAGTATCGCATGCGCGTACACGTCTTTGGCAATAGCCCATCGCCAGCGGTTGCCATCTACGGTCTACGGCGAGCTGCTCAGAGAGGCGAAGCAAGGTATGGCGCTGACACAAACCAGTTTGTTAAAAGACACTTTTATGTAGATGATGGGCTTGTGTCAGTGCCCACAGACTCTGCAGCCATCGACCTGCTCAAGCGTACCTGTGCGTCACTCGCAGAGTCCAACCTGAAACTGCACAAAATTGCATCGAACAGCGTTGCTGTGATGAGAGCTTTCGAACCGGAGGAACTGGCCTCTGGCATCAGAGACTTGGGCCTCGATGATGAGACTCTGTCTGCGCAGAGGAGCCTAGGCTTATGCTGGGACATCAACACAGACATGTTCACCTTTAAGGTAGCCGTCACTAATAAGCCTTACACCCGTCGCGGGGTGCTGTCAATAGTCAACAGCGTCTTCGACCCGCTGGGTCTGGCAGCCCCAGTGACAATCAGAGGTCGGCTGCTGCTGCGAGAGCTGTCCATTAGAGTCCAGGAATGGGACGCTCCTCTGCCTAATGAAAAGGTGAGCATATGGGAAATGTGGAAATCATCACTCGAGGAGCTGAGCAGCCTCCATGTGCCCCGCTGCTATGTTCCAATGTCACTCTCAAAACCTATGTACACAGAACTTTGCCTTTTTTCTGACGCCTCCAACTGGGCTATAGGGGCAGTTGCTTACTTAAGAGCTGTCACTGAAGAGAGCCGTTGAGAAGTTGGATTTGTGATGGGAAAAGCTAAACTGTCACTGCAGCCAGAGCCCACAATCCTACGCCTCGAGCTCTGTGGGGCCGTCCTGGCTGTTGAGCTGGCGGAACTGATTTTGGATTAACTGGACCACAAGCCAGACGCTGTTAAGTTCTACTGCGACAGCAAGGTGGTCCTCGGATACATCTTTAATGACTCAAAGCGATTCTTTGTATACGTACACAATCGTGTGCATCGCATACGCCAGACAACATCTCCTGAGCAGTGGCATTACATGCCCTCAGAACAGAATCCAGCTGACTTAGCCACCAGGTCAGTAGCTGCATCACAGCTGATGGACACAATGTGGTTCAAGGGACCTAACTTCCTCTACAAGCCTCCAAAGCCAGACACCCATGAGCACTGATAGAGCCTGAAATGGATGTGGATGTCAGACCGCAAGTGACTGCTTTAGCTACGCACATCGAAGCCAAGTCACTCACCTCTGAAAGCGTTTTTCCACATGGAACTCCTTGCTGAGCGCCGTCTGCTTTCTGATACATCAGGTGCATTCTCACAAGTCAAGCTCCATCTCAGACACTTCGCAGCACACATGTAAAGGATGGCATCAGTGTAGTAGGCCTCACACTCCTGAAGAACTCGCAGCAGCGAGGAGACTCATAATAGAGACTGTTCAAAGAGACTCGTTTCCAGATGAACATGCTGCTCTCCGAGCAAAGAGAGACATTCCCAATTCAGGTCCGCTCCTGACCCTTGACCCCTACATCAGTGACGGCCTGCTGAGGGTAGGAGGTCGTCTCAGACATTCCTCCCTGGAATCAGAGGTAAAACATCCCATTATTCTCTCAAAAAATAGCCATGTTACTAAAGTGCTTGTGGAACACCATCACATGCAAGTGAAGCACCAGGGCCGACAGTTCACAGAGGGGGCCATCAAAGCGGCTGGACTGTGGATTGTCGCTGGCAAAAGGCTGGTGAGCTCTATCCTCCATCACTGTGTGACATGCCGTAAGCTTAGAGGGAAACTGGAAGTGCAAAAGATGGCTGACCTCCCTCCAGAGCGGCTCGACACCTCTCCACCCTTCAGCTACGTGGTGCTGGACGTGTTTGGAGCATGGACAGTGGTGACCCGACGCACTCGAGGAGGTGCAGCGCAAAGCAAAAGGTGGGCCATTCTGTTCACATGTATGTGTGCCAGGGGAGTACACATTGAAGTAATTGAGTCTATGGACACAGCCAACTGTATCAATGCACTGCGTAGATTCTTTGCAGTTAGAGGCCCAGCAAAGCAGCTCAGGTCAGACAGGGGAACCAAATTCATTGCTGCCAGTGCAGAACTGGGAATGAGGCCTCCTGATGAAAGGCAGAACAGCATCATGAATTATCTCCTCTCAGCAAGGACTGCACGTGGGAGTTTAACCCCCCACACACGTCCCACATGGGAGGTGTGTGGGAGCGAATGATTGGGGTGACACGCAGAATATTAGACTCTATGCTTCTGCAAAACAAACATACTTACCTGACACATGAGGTTCTATGCACGCTGATGGCAGAGGTGTCTGCCATAATCAACGCAAGGCTGCTGGTCCCCATCTCATCGGATCCCTCCTCTCCTGTCCTGCTGTCTCCTGCCATGCTCCTGACACAAAAGCCAGGCCTGCTTGCTCCACCGGGCGACTTCACTGGAAAAGACCTCCTGAAAGGCCAGTGGAGACAGGTACAAGCACTGGCCAATGAATTCTGGAGCCGTTGGAGAAATGAGTACCTGAGCACTCTCCATCCTAGGCGTAAGTGGCACAGGACACATCGCAACCTTCAACCTGGGGACATTGTGCTGTTAAAGCAAACTCAAGCATCAAGGAACGAGTGGCCAATGGCTCTGGTCACATCAACCTTTCCGAGCAGCGACAGAAAGATCTGCAAAGTTGAAGTGAAGACATCATCCCAAGGCACCTCAAAGACTTACCTGCGGCCCATCTCGGATGTGGTCCTTCTAGAAAAGACTGAATAAAAATGAACTGAAAAAAGAGTTTAAAAAGAATAGTTTGAAGTTAGTGGCATTACATGCCAGATGGGGAGTGTTTTGCCTTCAGAATTGTATGTTCAAACTTAAATGATTTAATGAATGTAATAGTTAAGGTTGGTCACTCTGTGAATCTTCTCTTCCCTTCTCACACTCATGAAAGCAATGGCTGTAAGTTCAATACTGTGTATATATATAATTCAATTCTGTTTATTAGAGACATGCTGTATAGGAAACTAAGGTTTTGTGTTGTTTATATTTACAGTTTCACTCTTGGTATTCCACCATATACAAAAGGAAATAAAGGGAGTAAGACGCTCCAATCCTGGCTCAAGTGTAGTGCTATACCTGAGTTTAGCTTACTGTTACAACTGCGATAATGTACACGAAGTACCTAACGTGCAGGGAGAGCAGTATAAGAACTAAACCATAATGATCACATTTCTTTAGAAGTAAGGAATGATCAATTGTGTCAAATGCCTTCTGCAAATCAATAAACACACCTGTGTGCTTATCCCCATTTTTGTAAATTGGTATCACTTTGGCAATTTTCATTCTATCAGGGAAAGTACCTGTTAGAATTTGTTGCAGACATAGGTAAATGGTTTAAGGATGCAGTCAATTACTTATTTTACAAGTGACATATCAACAGCATTACAATCTGTTGATTTTTTTATTCTTAAACTGTAGGACCACTTATAATATATCACTCTCGCTAACTCCGCCAAGAAACATTGAATTTTGGCTGTTTAAAGTAAAATCTATTTTATTAGCTTCACTATTTGGAGGTTAAATTTTTTTTGCTAGGTTTGGGCCAACATTAACAAAAAAGTTATTAAACTCATTAACAATCTCCTATATTCTCAATGATTGTATTTTAATTTTTCACAATATGTGTTGGATGGTTCTTATTATTGTGTTTTTTAATTACCTCATTAAGCACACTCCAAGTTTCCCTAATGTTCTTTTGATATTTTTGCAACAACCGATTGTAGTAATCCTTTTTTTGCCATCTCATAATAGTCATCAATCTGTTTTTATACTTCTTGTACTTGTCCTCTTTTGCTTTCGTTGAATGCCTCATGAATTCCATATATAGCCTATTTTTCTTTTTCCAAGCCTTTTCGAAAGCCCTTCGTTAACCATGGCTTCCCTTTTCTTCTAGAAGTTTGTTTGAATTCTCTCAGTGGACAATGCTGCTTATAAAATGCCAAAAATGTATATAAAAACGCATTATACGAATCATTGGCATTCTCCACATAAACTCTTGCCAATCGTCATTGGATAGTGCTGCTTTAAAAGCCATGAATGCTTCTGGTGTCTTCTCTCTAATCAAATGATATGTCCTCCTGGTTCTTAAAGTAAAACTATTGTTCATTTCCAACACTGCAAAAACAGGCAAGTGATCACTTACATCGGTCATTAATAAGCCACTTTTTATCTTCCCAATATTGTCAATTAATGTTGCACTATCCTTGGTTATTCTACTGGGCTTCAAAATTAATGGATAGATGCTAAACATAGTATTAACAAATTCTGTAGTCTTTGTATAATTGTTGGATTTCAGCAAATCAATGTTGAAATCACCACAAACTAAAATCACCTTGTCATTATGCTTATCATATAACATTATCATATGTTAAATTTATCAATGCAGGATCCCGGGGTTTGATAGATGCAACTAATCAATATATTTTTTGCTCTTTCAAACATGATCTCAATAACAGTAGTCATATTCCCAATAACTTTACATTTAAGACCACTCCTCACAAACAGCGCAACACCACCTCCCCTTTTGTTCATCCTGTTTTGCCCAAACATTTCATAACCCTCTAAGCCAGGGGTCTCAAACTCGTGGCCCGCGGGCCAAATGCGGCCCGCTACCTCATTTTATGTGGCCCGCGAGAGCTTCAAATGAATTCGAAAATCTCCTACTTTTTTTTGTATTATTATTTTTTATTAAAGAACAGGCTTGGTTGGACCAGTGAAGGAGACACTTCTGGTAACCTATAATTGCATTCTCTACCAAGAAGCCGGAGGACTCCGGTGGACTGTTTCTGGAACTGGATGATATAATGACCACGGTCATCCGGCCATTATATCGCACTGAGTGAGTGCTTGTAGCCTGGATCACTGCCAGTTCCAGCGGTTTTTAAAGGAGATGGGCTCGGAGTATGGAGATGTGCCGTACCATACAGAATTAAGGTGGCTGGGAATGAGTGCGGTTTTTGAGCTTAGTAAAGTTGATGTAATAACTTATGTTTGATAATATTAGTCTTTTTTATTCACTTGAACAGTTTGATCTTTGATTGATGAGTAATCAGTGTTTCTTAACTTGATAAATTAAAGAGATTTATGTTATTATAACACAGAGCAATGTGCTTACATATATTTAAAAATGTATGTAAATGTATGTACAAGTATGCAATGTATATTTGTACACTAGAATAAATAATAATCAAACGCAGACACAGTTATTTAACAATATCTTAAGAAATAGTTCAATGGTCTTAGAGTTACAACCGGCCCTTTGAGCGCAACCATAATGCCTATGGGGCCCGGGGTGAAAATGAGTTTGAGACCCCTGCTCTAAGCCATCATGTAATTCTTTATAATCACTAAGCCAGGTCTCTGAAACTGCTACTATACAAAACTTGTGGTGAAACTGTTGAAGGAAGTCTTTGATCTTGGAAAAGTTACTGTACAGACTCCTACTGTTAAAGTGGATTATAGAAAAACCCTCAGTTATAAAATTAAGTTTGTCCTCAAAGTAATATTCACAGTTCAAATCAATATTCTGGTAGAAATGGGTCTCTAGATCAGTGTCATATTCCCTATCAACATGTTTATGGTCTTGCAGATCAAAAGACTTAAAATATGTCACACAATCCATTATTAATGTAATCACCCATCATTAGATGTCCTCATTAATGTGTCCTAATCTTCATTTATATTGGTCAAGATACGTGATCTCTCTGATGACAATTACTTTAGCTTGTTCCGGTGTGCCATTGAGTCTTATCATTATTTTGCAGTTCCTTGTCCAAGTATCCTGAATTCGCTTTTACTTCTTCAGAATCCTTGCTTGTCTTGCAATTTCAGCATTTTTCCTTGTGAGATTCTCATTGACATATACTCCTGTACCCTTCAGTTTTCTTGCATGTTGAAGCAACTCAATTTTAGATTTTCTACTCACGAACCGAAGGATGATGTTTGGCCTCTTGTTTTGTCTCAAGGGAATAGTGTAGCAAGCCGCAATATTTTTACTGTCTAGAGGAATGTCTTTGTCATTGAAGAATTTGATGACTTGCTCAAGTGTGTGCAGATCACTTCTTGGTGCATCCTCCCCTTCCTTGTCACTTGCTGTTGTTCGTGCATAGGTACGATGAGTTGTCTCAAGTCCAGATATCACCAGATCCTCCATTCTTGTATATTGTTCCTGATCTCCCACTCTCCTTTCCAACTCTTCAATCTTTTTCTGTGACCAAATCCTTCAGCTGCTTCACTTCATCAATTAGATCCAGCATGCCTTTCTGTTGAGTCACCACCTTGGTCAGTTCCGCTGACATGAAGTTCAAGGATCTTTTAACTTCTTTCATGTCCTCTGCTAACTTTTTAGTAGCCATGTCTTTTGTTGATTATATGTATCCAAGAGAAAAAAGAAACAACTGTCTTGCTGATACTCCAGATAATCCAGTAATGCTGGTTCGTCAAGCTCATTCCACAAAAAGTCCCCAAATCTACATAATTATCAGAAAATAATCCTGCAGAATTGAGCCAAACTTTGTTGTAAGGAAAACAAACTTCACCAAATGCTTGGATGTCATACCATATACCATGTATGTCATATTGGTGATACATGATCTTGCTACATATACCATACAGAGACATGCACTGCAGATGGAAGGAAAACATATCACACCAATCAGAATCAATTTTCCTAACGTGCAAAATCAAAGTCAGAATAATTTGTGCTGCCGGCTTAAACGGCTTTGTGAATAATCTACTCTGATTGGTCAATTAAGTTCTGTTATTTCTGAATAACAGGCCGCAAGCGTAGAATCAAACATAGAATATATATATTTTTTACAGAAGCAATACAGTGATGTATACCATGAGTCAAATGACATCCGTGAACTGACACGTCAAGGGATTAATCAACCCCCCCCCCCCCCCATCAAGGCATGGATGGGCAGCAGGCGGAGGAGCTGGAGGGGCTGACCTACAACGACCTGCTGAGCTTCGCCCACCAGGTAGCCATGGGCATGGAGTTCCTGTCCTCCAAGAATGTAAGGATCCCCACCTCAGGGTCTCTGAGTTCTCCAAGTCTGATTCAGAGGTTTTGGTCAAACGTTTTTTTTTTAATCCAGCTGTAATTTGGGATTTTATTTTGTAAATAAATAGAAAAATATGGATTTATTACAATCTCTGAAAATGGAGATGAGAACTTCATGTATCAGGATCATGTATCATGTATCATGTATCATTGTATCAGGATCATGTATCATTGTATCAGGATCATGTATCTGTTACACTGCCAAATAGGTCTTATGCACGCCTTTTTCCCGGCATTGTCCGTGTGTTTACACTGCCCGAGGTAGATTGCCTGCTTGAGCTAGCACCCCAATTTACCCTCCCGGACCCTACACACATTGGTGTTTTCATTCTGATGTAAATGCGACGGCTCCGTGGTTCCAGGGGTGGGACGTGGGTAGAGGCAGGCACGTAGCGGACGCGGGGGACGTGTCCCCCGAATTTTCCATATCTGTGCCCTCTGTCCCCCGTACTTTTTACAACCGCTCAATTAATTTGTTACATATCAGGCTCTCAAATCTCACACATTGGGTGTGAGACACACGCATTTCAACCCATTCACATACTCAAACTCCACACTTTGTTTTTCTCACACAGAGAAATTACCAGGATAACGCCCACCAAGTTGCGCCACTATTTTTTTATAACAGTGGAACAGGTAGGAATCAAATGGGTTCCCCGTACGTATGGTGACCAGATGTCCTCTTTTGCCCCGTACATGCCCTCTTTTTGAGACCTAAAAATGTGTCCGGGCGGAATTTCAAAATCGTCCAGGATTTTATTAAAGGCAAGGCAAGGCAACTTTATTTATATAGCACTTTTCATACACAAGGCAGACTCAAAGTGCTTCACATATAAACATTGTCATACAATAAAAGAAAATAATAGATAAGTAAAAAAAAAAGTAAAATAGATAGAAAATAAAGACAAAGTTTAAAAAAAAAAGCATTTTAGAAAGTGCAATGTATTTAAGATCAACAGTCTCTGATACCCACGTCGGGACTCCGACCCGACCTAAAGGAACTTGGTCCTTACCCACGTCGGGAAATTTTCAAATTAAAGTTTTCTAAAAGATCATCAGCAGAACATGGGTTGAGCAGTGGTAGCAAGGAGATGGCCTTTTTAAAAAGTACATTAGAATGTTCATTGATATGTCATTTTTTGACAGTATTTGATTTTGTCTGTATGTCGGGAATAAAAGATATATTAAAGAAAACACAGAAGTGGTCCGACAGTGACCGAGTCACCGAGAGATCTGAAACATTGAGACCCTTTATGATAACCAGGTCTAGAGTGTGCCCCTTACAATGAGTAGCCTCTTTCACATGTTGAGACATTTCAAATGTGTCCAAAATGGTAAAAAGTTTTTTTGCACACTTATCATTAAAATCATCAGTATGAACATTGAAGTCACCAGTTATAACTAGACAGTCAAAGTCTGTGGAGATGCTAGACAATAATTCTGTAAAGTCATCGAAGAAATTTGCAAAGTATGTGGGTGGCCTGTAAATAATTAATAGGAGAACATTTCAATACAGCACAAAGGTATTGAAATGATGGAAAATCACCAAATAACATTTTTCCCCTGAAATACATTTTTAAATATAGCAGCAACCCCTCCAACTCTTTTTCCAGATCTACATACATCAAAAAAGTTACTCTGACCGTTCTGCTTGATATTGTGGAAAGGATGTTAGTGAATGATTCAGAGCATGATGAATTTTAAATGGCATCACTTTTGGTCTTGTGTCTTTATTAGGGGTCCGAGCAGTGAAGCTGCTAGGTCCCCTATTGTTTCTGTACCGTTCATTTTTTTCCCCCAAATTCTGTAAAAATCATACTGCAGCCTATAGAAATATAGAAAAGAAAAGCCAAACATGATTCACAGGCTACAAAAATAATCAAAAATTCACCAAAATCGCCACATAAAATCTTTAGACCAAGCCTCACAAAAATCATCAGACAGAATTGTTTTATTTAGTTCCATTTGAGAAATATTGGCAAATAAAGTTGGAGCAGTTAGCCCATTTTTCTTATATGACCATTTTGTTATTGACTTTCATTAGGTGGATACCAATACCGCTACACATAAACCCAAATCGTGGTACTGCACCCAAAGGTGGCGCTATTTAAAAAAAATATGAACTAGCCTTATTTCTCCTTACCAGATTGACCTGGACTCAAAATTCTTTCATCATATTAATCTCTAAAATCAGATGCATATTTTTCACCCTGGTCTTCTAAAAATGTTTACTTTTCCCACAATTTCATAGAAAAGCCAAATGTCCACAGTCTCATACATAGTCTCATACATATACATTTTTCCTATATGACCATTTTGTTATTGTATAACTACCATACAACTATCATTAGGTGGATACCATTAACAGTGCAATTTTCAGATCTGTACTCTTTTAAGAAAGCCCTTAATTATCTTGTGAAATGTGTGCTTGGAGTTTTCTTGATGTTGCTTATCAATACACATTTTCACCATGTGAATGAGGCTACAGTTCAGGTTTGTCAGTGGCTCAATGGGATAATGCCTGGTACTGGTGATCCTTAGGTTGAGAGTTTGAATCCTGATTAGAGCATTATGAACAAGCTGAACATGACATTCTGCCATTGCTCTGCAGCCCACTCACCTGAATGCCAAGGCACAGTATGGCATTAAGGGGAACATCTTCATCAACATCTTTCCTTCATAATTATGTTATATTTATATATCTTCCATATACATCTTCCATTAGTGTGTTCTTTTCATTTTGCTTGGACCACGTTAATCACTGCTTGCGTTCATATTTTTTCCTAAAACAATTGTAGCTGAAAGTAAACAAATTACAACCAATAGCTTCAGTCATTGAGGGCAAAAATATGCCCAATGATAGGCCCAGGCATTATTTGACTAATTGGCTTTGCATTATTTTCTTCTGCCTTGTAGTCCAAGACATGCTGCCCACCAGCTTTCAAAGTACAATGCTGCCACTGGTGGATTTGTATACATTTTATTCACATAATTATCCCTCCCTGCTATTTTGTAGTTCACCAAAACACCCTGAAACAACTTGAGTCTCACATACTTATGCCACTATACGCCACTAACAGTGCAAGCAGGCGCGCAGTCCTTCCTCCCTCACTTTAAAAACCACCAGCCGCCACTGCTCCTGAACAATCTGTCCCCCTCACTTCTGAAATGATGGCTATACGCCCCTGGGTAGATGTGTTGCTGCGTTGACTCTACAACAGAGACAATGCAGTGATATCAACATGAGTAGTTCTAACTGGAGAGACGGTGAAATCCGTGAGCTGCTGATCATGTGAGAGAAGGTGATGCAGTCGCATTAAACAAAGACGGGAAAAGATGGTGAGATCTATGAGAACTGTCCTTACGAGGCTTTTGTCAGGATAAAAAACAAGTGGTCAGCAAAATAAAGAATATCTTGGCGTTTTTGCACGTTCATCGCGTTTGTAGCCTACACTCAGCTGTATACTCATTCTTGCATGCAAGTCTCTTGAATCATAAAGAAATAAAAACATTTGTAGTATGTAAATTATTCTAAAGAGGTCTACTCTCTGTGTGTAGCCCCGCCTTCTCCAGTGAACCAAGAAAGCCGGCTCTGTGACAAAGGCGTGCCAAGCCGCGACCGAACCAGCTTGGCAGTGTAAAAAGGCCTATTGTATCAGGATCATGTATCATTGTATCAGGATCATATATCGTTGTATCAGGATAATGTATCGTTGTATCAGCATCATGTATCATTTCAGGACCATGTATCATTGTTTCAGGACCATGTATCAGGATTTTGTATCATGTATAAATTGTACCCTTATCATGTATCAGGATCATGTAATCAGGATCATGTATCATGTATCAGAATCTTGCATCATGATCGTGTACATGATGCATGGATCATGTATCAGGATCATGGGTCATGTATCAGGATCATGGGTCATGTATCAGGATCATGGATCATGCATCATGGATCATATATCATGTATCATTGTATCAGGATCATGTATCATGTATCTGGATCATGCATCATGGATCATGTATCTGGATCATGTATCTGGATCATGCATCATGGATCATGTATCAGGATCATGTATCATTGTATCAGGATCTTGTATCTATATAATGTATCAGTATCATGTATCAGGATCAAGTATCATTGTATCGGGATCATGTATCATGTATCATGTATCCTTCACCCCATCTGCAGTGCATCCATCGCGACCTGGCGGCCCGCAACGTCCTGGTGACCAAAGACCGGCTGGTGAAGATCGGGGACTTCGGCCTGGCCCGGGACATCGACCATGACTCCAACTACGTGGTGCGAGGAAACGTACGTCCCGCCGCAGCTCCATGATGACGTCTGACCACGTTTAGGAACGAGTCTGATGTCTGTGTGTCTACAGTGTGTACAGTCTAGCTCTGGCTGCTGTGTGGGTCGTAGTGTGAGAGGATGCATGTACCCCGCAGGTGCGTCTGCCAGTGAAGTGGATGGCTCCAGAGAGCATTTTCCAGGGCATGTACACCATGAAGAGTGACGTCTGGGCCTACGGTATCCTCCTGTGGGAGATCTTTTCGCTGGGTAAGCTGCTGCACTATAAAGGTGGTTATATGATACATGAACTAAAGAGGCATTAACCCAGCTCTCTTGGGGCTGTGTTTGGGGTCAGGGGTCACCCCGTATCCTGGGGTGAAGGTGGACAACAAGTTCTACTCCATGATCGAGAGAGGCTTCCAGATGGAGTGTCCGTACTACGCCGGGGTCTCTGTGTAAGTGGGTCTATTTCCGTACTATGTCTCTGTGTAAGTGGGTCTATTTCCGTACTATGTCTCTGTGTAAGTGGGTCTATGTCCGTACTATGTCTCTGTGTAAGTGGGTCTATTTCCGTACTATGTCTCTGTGTAAGTGGGTCTATGTCCGTACTATGTCTCTGTGTAAGTGGGTCTATGTCCGTACTATGTCTCTGTGTAAGTGGGTCTATGTCCGTACTATGTCTCTGTGTAAGTGGGTCTATGTCCGTACTATGTCTCTGTGTAAGTGGGTCTATTTCCGTACTATGTCTCTGTGTAAGTGGGTCTATGTCCGTACTATGTCTCTGTGTAAGTGGGTCTGTGTCCGTACTATGTCTCTGTGTAAGTGGGTCTATGTCCGTACTATGTCTCTGTGTAAGTGGGTCTGTGTCCGTACTATGTCTCTGTGTAAGTGGGTCTATGTCTGTACTGTGGCTCTGTGTAAGTGGGTCTATGTCTCTGTAAGTGGGTCTATGTCTGTACTAGTCTCTGTGTAAGCCTGCCTTCTCCTAAATCACACTAAATGCCTCTGTACTGTAGTGACAGTAGATGGCCTGTTGAGCAGGGCCTCATCAGTGGTCTGTGTGTGGTCAGTGGTCTGTGTGTGGTCAGTGGTCTGTGTGTTGAGATGTTCTTGTGTAAACCCTGTGAACACACTGTGGTCCTCTAGGTACAGGGTGATGTGTAAGTGCTGGAGCCTGGAGCCCAGTGACCGCCCTGCGTTCTCCAAGCTGGTGGCCTTCATGGAGGCCCAGCTCACCAACATGGAGGAGAAGGTAGGCTTGTAATCACAGCACTCAGCACTATAGACCTCTGAAGAATAAGTCCTGTAGTTCAAAACGTGACGCAGCTGTTACTTCTTCGCCACCTACAGAGTTTGTTATGTACAATCATTCAAAAAAAACATGTTATTTCCCATAGACATTTGACCGAGGCAACCGGGAGCCTCGCAGGCGGGACTTATTCTTCAGAGGTCTATTGTGTTGTGGTTACAGTGACTCCCAGCCCAATGGTCATGGGTTCAAACCCCATGTCCATTACAGAGAAACAGGCCTACAGAATGTTTCAGAATATGAATCAGAAAATGTTTTCTTTTTTTAAGTACATAGTTCTTGTTTTCTTCTTCTCAGCTGTATCATAATACTGTGGAGGAAGGTTCCGGTGACTGCATGAATGCGTCGGCCATCTTGGATAGTTCCTCCCCACTGATGAAGGAGAAGGCGGCTCCGGGGCCGTCTTCACACAACGACTACTGTCAGACCGCAGAGTAGAACCCATGAGAGGGCTCCAACACAAAGAGTTCATATCATGTCATTATGTGTCTTTAGTTTGTTAGAATTCTCTTCCAGGAAGTCAGTCTTCTGAACTTAAATTGCTTAATGGTAAAGTTGAATGTTGCGAGTGCATTAAAAATGTTTTTGCCATGATTACAGTATAGTTATGTATTATTTGTGGTTGCCATTGTTATAATATTGATATATCGTTTGTGTGTGTGTGTGTTTTAACATAGGCCTATCAGGTACTTCCAGGCTTTTTGCAGCTACTGTAAGTCCCAACGTTTATTTTAGATGTGATGTGATAGCAAACTGTTCTCTTGGGTGTCTGTCATATACTGCACTTTGCTTTTTCTCTGAAATGTGATTTGATAGCGCCACATTATGCAAAACATTTGTATTCAATGTATACCCGTGTATTTTTAACTGAAATAAAGGTTATTTCTTTTGATGATGAGTATTTCCTCATCATTCTAAGAAAAACAGCTCGTCTGTGCACTAGGGGGCGGCGGAGGGGCGTCATAATGTGATAGCGCGCTTTTGTGATGTTGATGTTGTGTTTTGTGTTAAGCCTTACCATTTCTGATTTGTATGTTCGTTTATTGTTTTTATGGTACTTTGTGCTTCAATTTGAATGAAATAACTTAAAAACGTCCCATGATGGCATAATGTCGTAATGGTGACCAGCTGTGATACAGGTCTGTGTCCACAAGTTCACTCACCCTATGGATGACCTTTGATCTGCAGTGCGTCATTTTATCTTGTCCGAAGGTCAAGATAAATGCTAAAGTGCATCTGTTTTTCAACCTGGACGTCCCTGAAGCTGCTTACACACCGCCGCGCGGCAACCGCCCTGATTACCGCCTCGCAGCCGCAGGGTTCCGCGCGGCGGTATGAAAGTGCCGGGCGTTGTTAAAAGCGGCTGCTATCGCTGCCGCCGCCGGGCGGTTGCCGCCGAATGTTTCAACACGGGGAAAGCTGAGCGGTAGGGCAAAATCTGCGCGTTCACGTGGGCGGCAATCGCTTCCTGGTCCAACCGCTGCGGTTGTAACCGCCTCCCCTCTGCCGCCCTTCCCTCATTGAAATTAATGGAGGCGGCGAGTTGCCGCGCAGCGGTGTGCAAGCAGCTTGAGGCGGGCGGTGCCAAAGAAATGGGTGGATCTTTCCACAATTTAAACGCAACTCCGTGAACGAAAGCATGGACATCGAAGCAATAAATAGTCTTTCTTACGAAGATTTCGTGAATATTTTTGGTAACGTAGTGGAGCGATGTCCCATCATAACCGCAGCGGTGTGGTCAGGGCGCCCCTTCCCGAGCGGGGCTGCCCTAGAGGCCGCCATCAACGCGTTCATCGAGGCGCTTCCTGAATCAGGTAGCCTGCTGCTCTCTGCGAGCTGGAAACATCACACACACACAAACACACACACACACACGGTGAGACTCAGGCCTGGTGCTTCTCTGCAAGTTGGTTACATGATCCATCTCACACACAGTGAGACTAAACCCAGGCCAGGTGCTTCTCTTATCCTAAGATCCCTATATAACTGGATGTGAACCGAAAGACACCAAAACCGTGTTCCTCTCTGCAGGTAAAGAAGGCATCCTCAGGTGCCACCCTGACCTCGCGGGTAAGGACCTGCAGAACGGCACCCTGACCCCGGAGTCTCGCGAGGAGCAGGGTGCCGCCGGGCTGGACCGCATGGGCGCCGCGGAGGTCTCGCGCATGACGCGCCTCAACGCTGAGTACAAAGCGCGCTTCGGCTTCCCGTTCGTGGTGTGCGCGCGGATGAACGACCGGACGAGCATCGTCGAGCAGCTGCGAGAGCGTCTGGGGAACACGCACGCGCAGGAGAGGGCTCGCGGGGTCGAGGAGGTGAAGGAGATCTGCCGCCTACGACTGCAGGGCCTCGTGCTCAGCGACCAGAAGCACAAGTTATAAAGGACCTTTATTAAAGAAGCCTGTGCAATAAAACCACGTGTCGAGTTCCTTTATTCCAATCTCGAATAATTAATTATATTATAGTTATATTGATTATTATTTATTTAAAATCAGGCAATATATATTTAAATTCCCAACATGCTATTTTCATTAGGTATATATTCCAGTCAGTGAGTGTCTGGAGCAGCCTAAGATGACGTGTGGCAGGTCTTCAGTCCCGTCAGGAGGTCCGCTCTAAACCCACCGCCACGGGCCTCATGTCTCCAACAGAGGAGAAGGCTCTGATGTAAACCCCAACAGATCATAGGCTACAAGGAAGTGGTCCTTCCACGGCCTTAGGGAGGTCATGCCTGTCCGACCGAATCGCTGGATCCTTAATGAGATGAGACCCGGCCCTGAGCGTCTCGTCTATCAGTCAGTCTGCAATAAGCGCCGTGTTTCGGGTCGTCGGTTCGGTCGGTGCCTAAGCGGGCTCCCGGGAGCACGCGAGGGAGCCGCCCAGTACGGGAGATAAGGGCGGGCTGCCGGTGGAGGCGATCCCGAGGCCCGTGGAGGGGACCGCCGCCCTGCCGCGCGCCGGGCTGGCCTCCCCTCCCAGGCCCCCCGAGGTGACGGAGGAGTCCTGGTCCGGCCCGCTCCCGCGCGTCCTGCGGCGGTCCTCCTCCTTCTTCCACTTCATGCGCCGGTTCTGGAACCAGATCTTGATGTGGCGCTCGGTGAGGCTGAGGGTCAGCGCGAGCTCCACGCGCCGCGGCCGCGAGATGTAGCGGTTGAACAAGAACTCCTTCTCGAGCTCAAGCAGCTGGGCGCGCGTGTAGGCCGTCCTCGTGCGCTTGTTCTCCTCCGACTCCGCCGTCATGTAGGAGCCTGCGCGAGGCGACACACACACACACACACACACACACACACACACACACACACACACACACACCAGATGGATGGATGAATGGATGGAAGAACTGGTGGATGAATTGGATGGATTAATGGATGTGTTTCATCAGTAGCGGTTCTACATTGAATTACGCCCCGGGCGAGACCCACTCCGTGCCCCCCCCCCCCCCCCCTTTTCAGCCCCGCCTGTAATGCCGCCCCGGGCTGCCCGCTTCGCCCGTGCCTAAATCCGCCACTGTGTTTCATCAGCATCAGAGGGTGAAGAAGTCTGGAGCCACAAGCCCAACACACACCGCCGCCGAAGCGCAGCGTCAAAAAGAACGCCCCCATTATTTTCGACGCAATAGCTCACACCGGCGGCGCCTTGACGCGCGTCGGCGCGCCGCCCCGCTAAGCTTCACGCCACGCCACTGTTCTATTCGCTAGCGTCGCCGCGCGTGAAAAAGTGCTATTTTAAAGCTGTTTTGTACATCCCGGCTTGATATAAGGTCCTCCTGTACATATGGAGATTGTTGATGCAGTAGCTGAATAATTCCACAATGCAAAATGAATGAGCAATGACAGTAAATAAAGTGACTAGACCGTAAACAAAGTGCCCGACAGGACATAAAACTATGAATTAATGTGACGATCATTGTAAGCACAAACAAAGGATCATGGGCATCAGGGCCATATATGTAGTCATAAAACAACTCGTATAACGTAATGGTAGCCTATACCGACTATGTTTGTTGATCTGCTGCTTTTAAAACATAACCACGACGGTGCTGCAGCGCGACGCTTCCTATTGGTGCGAGGGGCGGCATTTGACGCGCGGAAACTGCACACCACGGCGCTTCGGCGCGGTCGGCTTTAAGAGTCTTTTTTATTATGGCCTTTATTCATTAATGCGAGTACATATCTCCCACATATCTCCCTTCCCTCCCATTTTTTTTAATTTAATTTAAATCAAAGGGAATGTCGGATCAGTGTATCGGACACGGCGCAGTATGTATAGGCTATGCCTATTGTGTGACGGCTTAATCTACAGTAATCTACAGCATCGGGCATATTTATTTATTTTAGGGGACAATAAAGGACAAAAGCCTTAGGTTTCATAAACACATTAATAAGAAATCTATTTTATTGTAATTATTTAATTGTAGATATTTAGCCCTAGCCCTAATATATAGGCTACAGTATTTCCGAATTACATTAATAAGCTACACACTATATGGAATATAAAATGTAACCTTTATCTGATGACCGAATAGGCCGATTCGCTATCACTCGGGATAATTGATCATTAAACATGAATTCCCATTTTAATCAACGGTTCTTCACAGAAGACGTGAACCTTTCTGAACCCATTGGTGTCCGTGGTGTGGGGAGAGCCTTTCTTTAGTTGTTAACACTGTTAATTATAAGGCGATAAGGCTGAAACCATGCTGACCTCTCGGCCCTACTGAGTGGCATGGTAAACTGAAACACCCAGGATAATATTGTTCAGCTCAGGCTGTCATGTGGGCTTTAGAAAAAGTCTACTTCAACGTCTTAACCCACTAGTGATTAGAAAGTCAGCCTCGCATGAACTTTGGAACCAATATTTAGCATTTTAAAAACCAGTTTCAGGTGCCACGGAGCCGCGGTCCATGTAATGAGGGGTCCTATAGCCTCATGAAGGGTCCTATAGCCTGGACAACCACTCATTCATCTAACCTTTATCTGTAGACTATTTCTTAATTTCTGTTGCGTTTTATACTGCACTGTTTTGAAAAAGGTAATTGCAAGTTCCCGGTTACCTGTCCACTGGCCCTTCCATGTGTGCGTGTGGGACTTGGTGGTCTTCATCCAGGGGAACGGCAGGTGATGTCGGTTCCGATCGGCACAAAGGGCCATGTCTCCAGCCTCTCCGTAGACCCCGGCGGGTGGCGGGACCGCCTGCTGCGGGTGGTGAAGCTGGTGTCCACACGGGTCTTCCCGCAGGGGCATGTAGGGCCCGATGTCGGGCATGCTGGCCTCCAGGCCCCCGAGGGCCGGGGCGGAGTACACCGAGTGCACCTGGCGGCTCATGTACAGACATGGTGGCGGGCTGTGGCAGAAGTCCTCCGTGGGGGATCTCTGGTACACGCACGAGTCCTTGAACACCTGGGAGCTGTAGTAGTGCTCTTCACGATTCATGGCGGGGACCGACACCTGAGCCCTCACGCATACACACACACACACACACACACACACACACACACACACACACACACACACACGCACACGCACGCACGCACGCACGCGCACGCACGCACGCACACGCACACGCACACTCAGACACTAACACGCACACTTCCCCTTCCCTCGGAGTGGACCTTCTTCCCCACCTGCGAGCTCCGACGTCTGGCGCCACTCAAGGCCTCGCGGCTGCACAGGTGTGTCAGCCTCTGACCATGTGACCCGGCTGCGCCCTGGCCATTGGTCTCCGTGTTGACTCACAACGGTGAGGCGCTGATGTGAGCACTGAGCTGTGGACTCCGCGGGTTTACTGCTCCCCTGTCATATAACTCAGACATAACGGTTTAACATCAGAGTATGACTTTACAGGGAAAATACTATGATTACTCATTTATTATTACTTTTGACCCTTTTTGGGGTAAATAATATTTAGGAGACGGTGAGCTGGAATAAGTCTTCAAGAAAGTGTCCAGCATTGAGCCAGCGTTGCCAGGTGTATATATATATATATATATATATATATATATATATATATATATATATATATATATGTATATATGTATATACATATGTGTATATATATACACGTATATATATGTGTGTGTATATATATATATATATATATATATATATATACATACATAGACGGACGTCTACTGCTGATAGACGCTGGGTGAATCGATATGCGTGGAGGCGCAAACAGCGGTCGGCCTTTGAGATAAGGTGACGTCGATATAGTTGTCTTGGACACTGGTGTGAAAATGTTGCTTTTAATGCGCATCCTTCCTTCCTTCTATCCTTTGGTGCTTTTAAAACCTTTCTACCTCTAGATGCATCATTTAGCAATGCGTAAAGTCTGCCCGGCCCTGGCCGGACACGATGGACACGATGCGTCCGTGGTGATGGCAAACACAGAGTCGGGATCTTCCCCACTCTCGGCCCTCTTTGTTTGCTGGCCATTTGGCCGACTAGTTGCGCCCCATTACACACCTCTCGTCTCGGTCAGCAAATTAGGGTGGAGTGAGGGAGCAGAACTCAATTAGCAGGCAGCGGGTTGGTGGCCCTGCAGGTCTGCACCACTCGGGAGCTCACCGAGTCAACACTTCCTTTAAGCCTCCACATCATCACCCAACCAGATTTTACCTTTTTCTTTTACTTTACTCTGTCTGAGGACTATAAAAGGTCCATTGTCACTTAGTTCCTCAAACGCAATTAGACTTTACCTATTATATTTTAATGGGGCACTCAGCGATGCAATAAAGTTCTACTCAGTCCAGTCGATTCGGCCCGTATGCCTACTGTGTGCGTAATGGTGTTTATATGGTGTGAGGGGAGTGATAGTCCCACGGAGGAGCTGTCCCCTGGAGATGTAAAGCATGGTTTATGAAGCATGACGCGCTTAAAGCGCACTCAGGTCCACTTTTCAGCCACGTCATTTATTACGCCAACTGAGAAACGTATAAAGCATAATAGTCCTTTACGTAATCACTATACCAAGTGATTGCTCTTAAAGATATAGGTAATTGTAATGTCGCCAAAGGCTAGGGTTCCAAGACAATAAATGAGACGCGCCAAATGGAGCAGACACGTCCAAACAGCAGATGGAGCGTCCTGCCACTATGCGCCTGTGCCCTGTACTACGAACCTCGCTGAACATACAGCTTTCTTGGGAAAACCTGGTTCGACAGAGACGCAACTCGCGATCAGAGTTAAATGGTACTACGACACTCACTTAGGATTCGATTTGTCGAGCCAGGTTTTCCGCTTTAGGTTCAACGCGCGTTCACGTGAAAGGGGCGTTTATCGCGTAATTTTACTCACCTTTACAAAATCGATAGCGCAAGAGCAGTCTATTTCACTAAAGAGGAAGAGATTGTCACAATTAACTCCTATGAGGAGTTCAAAAATCTGATAACAGCTAGGGGCAACACAATTGCACATACTGGCTAGAGAGGCGTGCTGGCAAAAAAATAGTGTGAATTCGATCGTGTAAATTCGTATAGGCCTAAGTGAAAGGATTCTGCATATAGTCTATAAAATAACTATGCCAAATGATGAATTGTTCGCCATTAATCCCAATAGAGTGATGATGATTTTAAAATGCATGAGCAGCATCCAACCTGCCTTGTTCTGTATGTTCTTGTTGCATATGTTTTCGACCACTGTGAGGTAGCGGCGGTGGCGTAGTGGATTATTTTAAGACCTGAATGCCAGCTACCGGGGTTCAAATCTAGCCTGTCCATCATTATGCCTTCTACCCCCATACTTGTGGTGCCAGCACGGTCGTGAGACCATGGATTCAAGTTCGAAATAAGTACAAAAATATAATTCCATAACCTTCAGTATATTAGTTTTCCATATGACTTTCTAAACTTCACACAAATGCGCATCACGGGAGACGAACCCCGCACGCAGAAATTCAAGATTGACGCGCTACCTCCACTCTACCACTCTCTCAAGAAGATACACTGCGCAACAGTAAGCATTGTCTACATAAGGTCAAACGAGGACGATAAAGTAGCGAATACCCTCTGATGAGAACCTGTATCTGTCATAAAGAATATTCTCAGGCAATGCCAAAGGATCGGATCTGTCCCAAAAGACCCTCTGTCTCCGGAGAGACCCCTGTACATACGGGCTCCGAGGTCCACGGGACGTCACCACAAATGGTGACGTCATTGTCAAAGGAGGGGCGAGGAAGCTGCGCTTATCTAAAAGAGATCGACTTTCGTGTCCCAGGCTTTGAGCGCAACATACCTCGCTAACCCACTAATCGAGGTTCGTAGTACAGGGCACAGATGTCTTGTCGTACTGCAGAAGAGCCGTCATATCAGACACACGCCAGCCGTTCTGTGGAGACACGACTGAGAAATAAACTGAGCAGACAACGACACTTATAATTAACTTGTTTATAATTATTCGGAAACTTGTTTTCAGTAAACAATGACAGAGACATAAACAGGTGCAGCACAGATTGGCTATCCAGTTTTTATTACCTATTTGATAATAATAATAATAATAATAATAATAATAATAATAATAATAATAATAATAATAATAATAATAATAATAATAATAATCAGTCTTGTGTAGCACATTTCTAGGACCCAATGCGCTTCACAAAAAAATAAAAATAAGAATAAAAAATAAAGGAAAAAGGAAAGGGGCTCAAAAATAAAAATAGAAACGTTTATATATTGATACGTTTATATTGAGTTTATCTTGCATAATGGATATCGATTAGCTTCAATCATGGTAATCTTCACTAGTTAATTACTGGTACATTCATTATACCGGTCGACGAGCAGGTTTTATTTAAGTGTTAAAGGCAATGGGACAGTCGAGTGGTAGGCCAACGGCATACAAAGAGGCAACCTATTCCGTTTCTTTAGGCGCAGCCCTCTTCTGATACGTGTGTCAATAAGTCAAAGGTCTGATAAAACATTGTTACCGAGTGGCAAGAGCATGGCTTGTGTAAACACTCCTGGCGATTTAGCAATGCCAGTAGAATGCTAATCACATAATAATATAAATCAAACCTTGCTCTGTCGAAAAGAACCAACACCATTAATCAATCCGGTAAGAAATAGGCCAACATCTCTCTCTCAAAAAAGTAAAATTCCAGTGTCAAAGGGTCACGTGAATTCAAATATTTTTGCTTCAGGAAACTGAATGTGGTGCTGAAATATACATCCATCTAACCTGTAGCAAAAGATGGATAAACATTGCCATGCACCGTGTTTATAATTGTTGGCCCCATGATGAAATGGTCTACAACTGCCACTGCAGGATGGGGGTCTTAATCCAATTTGCATTTTTTAATAATAAATGAATGATATGAAGTCAGCTTGGAGGTATAGACAGTACACTGCCTTATCTTAGCTGAATTGTAATTTCAACAGTAAAACATTCAGTAAAATAGGACTCAATAAACACATTTTGACATAAATAAATGAAAAGTAAAATCAGACAGACAGACAAAATAGAACAAACTAAAGCTCTGAGTTCAACATTAAATCAGCAGTCCAGTTGCAGAATCTAAAGTCAGAGAATTTAATTAGAAAGTTAGAAAATAGATATCTCAGTATTCTATTCAACAGCTAAAACACAAGGAACACTATTACATATTCAGATGAATATATTTTCCTCCAAACTGTAAAATGATTAAATTATTTTGAACACTCAAACTTAAAATAAAACATTTATGAAAAACTGAAAGTTAAAAAAAGGACACAACCAAAAAGGCACATGGTCAAAGAAAATGCCTGTTATGTTTCAGCAGATAATTACAAGAGCAGTGTTTTGAAATTGGACAACCTCAACAAGGGTTCCCCCCATCTTTCTGCGCAGATATCCTGCCTGAGAACACAGCAGGAGGTGATACTCTGGACCTCTGTGGATTCAGAGCCATGTCACTTCTGGCTCCTCCCACTTTGTGAGCCTGCGGCAGGTGAGCGTGACCGAGTCCTTCCGAATTGGCTGCCTCTGGAATATTCCCCGGGAGGGTAGTGGCTTCTGAAGGAGGAGGAGTGTCCAGAATGCAGTCTCTGTGCCTCAGTGTCTCTATCTTTAGCAGGTCCTCCGTCTGTCCTGTCCATTTCTTTGTGGAAATATCCACTTTTGTTTCCATCTTCTTGCTCACATCTCCTGCTGATCAAATGGCGTTTGTGGTCTCGATGGCTGCTGTGGGCTGGGTCACGGGGGGAGGAGTCCCTGGGAGAGGTAATGTCGTGGTGCACACCCCCAGGGAGGGAGTCACTCCTCAGGCACCCTCGGGTGGCGGCCCGGCCCGCTGTGGGCCCGACAGAGCGGCGCTGCAGGCCACTGGAGCGCAGCGTGTTGACCAGGAAACGCTTGTTGGTGCTGCGCAGCGGACACTTCATCCTGGGGGGAGAGAGGTCACCTCAGCTGGTTGGGATGTTTGGATGATAACAGTCAGAGCACGACACATTAATGAACACAGAATGATATCCCTTATTCCATGTCTGGGATTTAAAAAGTATAGATTATCTTATAATTATTTGTGAGATAATCTTATCTTACAAATCTAACTTGATGTTCTCTTCAACTGGAGTCAGACATTCTTATAATGTGCCAAAGGAAAATGAATACACAATATAGGACTGTAATTTAATACACCAGATCACCTAGACTCTGCATAGCCACCCCCTCCCACCCCTCCTACTTATTGTATGTTGTACGTCCTAGCTCTTAATGTTCACACTTATTGTATGTCATACTCACTTATAATACTTATTTGTGTAGCATCATATCCTAGCTATCTCTGTTGTATACAGGGAATGGGTTAACCTAACAAATGTTAATGTAAATGCAAGTTCCATCTGAATACACGTTAGTCCCACTATAACCACAGAGAGCCTCTACCATCCTGAAGGCCCCATGGTCTCCACCCTGGCCCGGGCCCTGTTGGTCTCTCGCAGGAGCTCGTCTATCGCTCGCCTGAAGGGAAGAAAACAACACTCAGCTCGGTCAACATCCTGTGGAGGGAGTTAATAATAAAAAGAGGAGGTGGAAACGTTCTTGTGTCTGCTCTTGGCGCCTCTAAAAACGGCGCGTTTATGGCGCGCTCATTGTGGGACTGGCTCGTAGTGGCTGTAACTCTGCACCAAGGCTGAATTTCTTGAACGTCTTCAAGTACTGTATTAAGTAACTAACACCTATATTAAAGCATCCATAAAATAGCATGCCATGGGACCTTTAAAGAATAATATAGAGGTATTACTTACTACGTCTGACACACACACACACACACACACACACACACACACACACACACACACACACACACACACACACACACACACACACACACACACACACACACACACACACACACACACACACACACACACACACACACAATATCCTGCTTAGAGGGCACAGTGGCTAGACTTGTAGGATAACGAGGAGAACACACTAGGAAAACGTAATTTTATTGCTAGAGTTGCGTTGCTAGAGTTATGTTTCAGGAAGGTACATACTTCTCCAGATCATTGTCATCTGCCATCGTGTGGTGGTGGAAATGTACACAGAGAGAAATTAGTTAATTTAGCACTTGAACTCGTAAACCCTGCTGGATGGACAGCAGGGACCTCCATTCGGGGTCTTTCCAGTGAGGACCTCGGGTTGTGTGCCTAAAAAATGCCTGTCTAATTTTAAAAAATGTATCGAATGCAAATTAATAAAACACAGTATATGAATTGTATTACAAACGATCGATTCGTTAAACAGACACACGTGCCACTACCCAACACAAGCAGTGTTTCCAACGTGTTGTTATAAACAAGCATTTGAGAAGTCACCTCACGCTTGTCTTCGGAGCGTCGGGTCCAGGCCCCGCCCCGTGGAGCTATAGCTCCGCCCCCCGTCCTGACGGACAGCGATGGGCGGTCCGCCACAGCGAGCGCGACGGGGGCGTTTTCGTGCGGTTGCGGAACGGTTTGTTGCGGGGAATGTGTGATTAAAGCCCCGCAGCTAATTGTCCCCTTTCGGGGCCCGAGTTCACGGCACGAAGGTAGACGCCGGAACAGGTAACGTTTGGTTGCATGTTATGTCATTGCTCGTCCACACTGTCACTGTGTCTAGTCGGGTATCTAAGAGGTTTGTGTGGTGGGATCTGACCCCCGCGCTGCTGTGTGTTTCTGCTCTGGAGGGTGAAATGGAAGCAGACAGATGACAGAAAGACAGAAACATACCGCTAGCGTCTGTGCGAATGTGTTCAACGCCTATAGCCAGCGGGTTAATCATGAGGCATTAGTGATGATGAGAAATGCAAATAACGGCGTTGGAAATGCAAGGCAGCAGCCTATATTTTTTGCAATCAATTATTCAGAATTATTTACCCTATAATGTTATTATATTGCAGCGAAAATCTTGCAGAACTGATGTTGATGGATCTATGCCTATCCCTATAAGGAGAGCAGTGGCCTCCGAAACTGACGTTAAATAGGAGTCGACCGAAGGGGAGATGGAGAGGATGGAGATATGCTTTACCGAGAACACTTGAATGTTACACTAACGTCATTCCATCCTGTCGGGATAAGGAAACGTCATATTTGCATGCAAGGTCGTTATTAGCTTTGTACCTATTGAGCTGCGTGTTACATGTTATAGACAGGTGAACCCAATCGTATGTGTATGGGTGTGTGACTGGCATGTTATATGTAGGTTATGTGTGCAGAGAATGTCAGTTGAAAGCCAAACACAGCAACCCATGAATTGCAGTGTTGAATATTGGATGAAAACACACTGACACACACAAATATACCCACACACGCAGAAGACACACAGACACAAACAGACCCCCCCCCCCCCCCAACACAGGCATTAAAAGGAGTGGTTGCTTGTTGGATCTGTTAAACACGTCTTCAAATGGCGTTTGCTATGAAATCTGTTACTTGAGTTAAGTGCCTCTGGGTGGCTCAGAGCTGCTGGCACAGGGATGACTTTGAGACCTAACTTATTAATTCAAACTAGGCATAGGGTCCATTTTAGGTAAAAGGATATCAAAGATGTGTGTGTGTCTGTCTGTCTGTCTGTCTGTCTGTCTGTATATGCTATGTTTGTATATCTAGCTCTGTGGGTGTTTGGGTGTGTTTGTGTTTCTGTCTGTCAGAATTTTTGTGTGTGTGTGTGTGTGTGTGTGTGTGTGTGTGTGTGTGTGTGTGTCTACACACATATGTGTGTGTGTGTGTGTGTGTGTGTGTGTGTGTGTGTGTGTGTGTGTGTGTGTGTGTGTGTGTGTATGTGTGTGTGTGTGTGTGTGTGTGTGTGTGTGTGATGTGATGATGTCAGAGCTTTGTTACAGACACAGAGAAGCCTTGTGTCCTCATGATTAATTCATGTCCAGCTGCCGGATAAAGACAGAAGCATCTAGTCTCACAGGCCCAGGCACATGTACTTAAGAGCAGGGGAGGATAAGTACTGCCGCTACTACAGGGACAGGTCTACTACCAACCCCTCTAGTCCCAGGGACAGGTCTACTACCAACCCCTCTAGTCCCAGGGACAGGTCTACTACCAACCCCTCTAGTCCCAGGGACAGGTCTACTACCAACCCCTCTAGTCCCAGGGACAGGTCTACTACCAACCCCTCTAGTCCCAGGGACAGGTCCTCATCCCTGGGAAGGATAGAGACCTGGAGACTTCTGGGATGCCTGAGCAGAGAGAGAGAGAGAGAGAGAGAGAGAGAGAGAGAGAGAGAGAGAGAGAGAGAGAGAGAGAGAGAGAGAGAGAGAGAGAGAGAGAGAGAGAGAGAGAGAGAGAGAGAGAGAGAGAGAGAGAGAGAGAGAGAGAAGAACAAGGGTCTGTTGAGAGGTTCTTCCCTCCCTCTGCCTGGGTATCATGGATGAGACCAATGTCCTGCTGAGGGAAGTGCATCTGTTGTGTGGCTTTGCTGCATCCTTCCCCAGCTCCACTGTGAATGTCAAGCCCCGCTGAACAGGCTCCAGGTCGTCATGGAGACAGGAGCAGCAGCAGTACCCCCTCCTCCACCCTGTTTTTTTTTGTTGTGCAGAACAGAGGCAGGTAGTCAGTGTGGCGCTGGCCGCCCCAGGCGGCGGTTAGCCGTCGGAAGCTAAAGCATTAGTGGACGACAGCAGAGGTCTGACACTTTATACATGGAACACACAAGAGATGTAGCAAGCGCCATTGCACACGCCACGCATTTGTTTTCTGCATCTGTTGCGGTGCCTTGAAAGGGGGGGGGGTCAGTGGGTCGATGTTTTAAAGAGAGACTCTAGTCATCACAGAGATGTGTTTGTGTTCCCCCCCTGGGTGGCGGGGAGGTGTGTGTGTGCCCCAGATGGACCAATGAAAAGGGAGAGAACACAGCAGCCAGAGAGTGAGAGGCACTTCTCTGTGGAGGCCATGTTGGAGACATCTCAGGAATCTTATTCACAGCGTGGTTGTTGTTATAAGATGTATCGTCTTATTGTATCACGTGGTTCTTTGGTTTACACAACCAGTGCCTATCGATCGCCGCCCTCTCCCCGCTCTGACTCCTGCGTACTATGGCTCATCATTCCTCACAGCCTCCCTCTCTCAGGCCCGTCGCTCCGTCTCCTCTGCTGTGTTTCCCTCTGTTACGTTCCAAATCCCACTTTTCTCTGATATGTCTCCTCGCTCTCCCTCAATCCCATATCTCTCTCTCTCTCTCTCTCTCTCTGTCTCTCTCTCTGTCTCTCTCTGCGGAATTGGAAGATTGCATCAGGCGAGAGTGAAGCAGAGATTATACTCAGTCAGATTAGTGGGCAGGAGCGCCGTACATAATCTGGACACACACACACACACACACACACACACACACATATTAACACACACGCATGTACACACACACAAACACATACACACACACACACACACACACACACACCCACACACAGAAACACACACATTCACACATAAACACACATGGACTCATCTCGAACACACATGTCCGTAGTGCACGTGGACTCAGAAATCCAAAATGCCCGAGCACACAAGCACAGAACACTTGTTGGTTTGGTGTAACATCTGTCTAACTACACTGTCTACCCCCCCTGCAGGGTGATGCGCCATTGGCCACTGGGGGGCGGCTGTCCTCTCCACAACCTGCTCATCCTTTGAAGCATACGGATACAGGACCAGGACCCTCCCCCCCCCCCACCTCCGACCCTCTGACCCCCCCACCGCATCACGGCGCCCCCATCGCCCACTGAAGTCATTCGTGCCAAAGCTAGATCGGGTGGAGGAGGAGGAGGAGGAGCCAAGATGGGCAGCCCGGGGTGCGAGGTGGGCCCGGCCGGACCCCTGGACCCTGTGGTTCCCCTGGAGGCGGCCTGCTGTGAGTGCGGCCAGGTGCACCGCTCCAGGGAGAACCACCTGTACAACTACCGGTTGGAGGTGGACGACGACCTGGTGTGCCACATCTGCCTGCAGCCACTGGTGCAGCCGCTGGACACGCCCTGCGGCCACACCTTCTGCGCCCGCTGCCTGCGCAGCTTCCTGCAGGACCGTGACTTCTGCCCGCTGGATCGTACACGGCTGCAGCTGCAGGCGTGTCGTCGCTCGAGCATCCTGGTCCACAAGCTGCTGGACAAGCTGTCTGTGTCCTGCCCTCACGCCCCCGCCTGCTCCCTCAATATGCCCCGCTGTGACCTGGAGGCCCACCTCAAACACAGGTAGGACCCCCTGCAGTGCGCCTGGGTTGTGGACCCTGGGGATCGAGCCCAGTACCTTTAGAGCCCAACCGTCCGGGCCACGGCACCATGCTGTGACCCAGTGCGTGTGTCAGATTTAAATGATTCAAAAGAGTTTGTTATTAATTATCGTTACTCAATAATTATAACAACAACTCAAATAGAGTGTTGCACTTTACATTAAATCCTACATATTATTAGAAGTTATTCACTGAGCCTGTAGATGTATACATTCCTCCACTGTTAACAGCAGTGCAGTGACCAACTCTCTGCACTCTTAATGCCCTCCCAATGGGGATCTGTAGTGGCCCGTTCTATAACCACAGATCCAAGTGCACTCGTTTCAACCCCTTACGGTCTCGTGCCGGTCCGCATAGTTTGACTCCTGACACGTCAGACCCAGGTGCCGTGAGACCCTGAGGGGGATTACTGTGCGGTAGGTCATGTGACGG
Organism: Micromesistius poutassou; assembly: GCF_964030765.1. Taxonomy (NCBI): domain Eukaryota; kingdom Metazoa; phylum Chordata; class Actinopteri; order Gadiformes; family Gadidae; genus Micromesistius; species Micromesistius poutassou. The sequence goes on along the minus strand of NW_028179854.1, from coordinate 32,611 downwards.
GGGATTAGGAGC
>NW_028179854.1:0-32399 GCF_964030765.1 Micromesistius poutassou | reverse complement strand
CGTGTGTGTGTGTGTGTGTGTGTGTGTGTGTGTGTGTGTATGTGTACATGTGTGTGTGTGTGTGTGTGTGTGTGTGTGTGTGTGTGTGTGTGTGTGTATACGTGTGTGTGTGTGTGTGTGTGTGTGTGTGTGTGTGTGTGTGTGTGTGTGTGTGTGTGTGTGTGTGTGTGTGTGTGTGTGTGTACCAGGCCCACTGATGGTTATAGTGGAGTACTGCCACTATGGAAATCTCTCAGCCTACCTTAAGAGCAAGAGAGATCAGTTTGAACAACACTGGGTGAGTTCAAGTGCCACCACCAGACCCAGGCCAATAGACATTGATACTTATGTCTGACACGTTTGACAGAAATATATATATATATGTGCAGAAACACACATACACACACACAATGCAATTACACATTAATAAATAGTGTACATTTAGAAACACAGCTTCCCCCTCTCACTACAAGTCAACACGGCTCCATAGGAACTCGCCACCAAACCGAGCACAAGCCAGAGGTCACTTCTGCTATCTGCTCTCTGCTCTCTCCCCTCTCTCCTCTCTCCTCTCTCTTCTCTCTCCCCTCTCTCCTCTCTCCTCTCTCCCCTCTCTCACCTCTCTCTCCTCTATCTCCTCTATCCTCTCTCTGCTCGCTGCTCTCTGCTCTCTCTGGTCTCTCTGCTCTCTGCTCTCTGCTCTCTCTCCGCTCTCCGTTCTCCGCTCTCTGCTCTCCTCTCTCTGCTCTCTGCTCTCTGCTCTGCAGGCTGCACCCCGTCCCTTCTGGACTGAACTACTCTCTTTATCTACGAGGCCCTGTTGTTCAGCAGTTATAAAGGCAAGTCTCGTTGTTTGTGAGTCTAGAGTCTAGTTTAGTTTGAGTCTAGCAGTCATAGTCTCCAGGGCTGTAATGAAGTATAAATGTATTTGTATAAATGTAAGTGATCTGATTGGTTAAATCAAGTGATCTGATTGGTTCCCAACTGTATATTGAGCGTATACACACAGCTATGCCGCCCGTTCAGTTTACAGAGTTCAGTATCACTCGGGCGATGTGGTATAATGAGAACATACCAGAGCCTGTCATGATCTATTGCTTAAATGTGGTCTCCCCACAGCCTGGACGCCCCAGCCGGCCTGCCCCCCTCCCCAAGGACCAGGCCGGGCAGGGGGCCGGGCAGGGGCCAGGTGCTGGCCCCGGGGCCCGGAGTAGAGGCTCATCTTCAGGGCCGGGAAAGCAGCCTGACCAGGGTAGGCCCCATCCAGCATCCCTTTGAATACCTGAGGGTCCCCTCATCTGCTCTCTCTCTACATCACCCTGCTCTGTCTCTCTCTCTCTCTCTTCATCACCCAGCTCTGTCTCTCTCTCTCTTCATCACCCAGCTCTGTCTCTCTCTCTCTCTCTTCATCACCCAGCTCTGTCTCTCTCTCTCTCTCTTCATCACCCAGCTATGTCTTTGTCTCTCTGTCTCTCTGTCTCTCTGTCTCTCTCTCTCTCTCTCTCTCTCTCTCTCTCTCTCTCACTCTGTCTACATATACAGTGTATACCTATTTCTCTCATTCCTTATGTCTCTCTCTTTCTTTATATCTCTTATTTGTCCCTATATATGCCTATGTCTCTCTATCTCTCTTTCAGTCTTCATTCCCTCTCTCACTCATCATGTCTCGCTTTCTCTCTCTCACTCTTAATGTCTCTCTCTCTCTCGCTCTCACTACATGTCTCTAACTCTCTCTGTCCTCATGTCTCTATGTTTCTCTCTCTCTCTCGCGCTCTCTCTCTCTCTCGCTCTCTCTCTCTATATATATATATATATATATATATATATATATATATCTCCTCATGTCTCTATGTCTCTCTCCCAGCAGAGCGCTGCAGCTCTCCCCTGCTGCTGAAAGACCTTATCTCCTTCAGCTTCCAGGTGGCCCGTGGCATGGAGTTCCTCTCCTCCCGCAAGGTCCAGCCCTGTGGATTTGTGCATGTGTATGTGTGTGTGTGTGTGTGTGTGTGTGTGTGTGTGTGTGTGTGTGTGTGTGTGTGTGTGTGTGTGTGTGTGTGTGTGTGTGTGTGTGTGTGTGTGTAGTAACAGTGTGTGTGTGTGTGTGTGTGTGTTAACAGTGTATCCACAGAGACCTAGCGGCCAGGAACGTCCTGCTGTCCGAGAACCAGGTGGTGAAGATCTGTGACTTCGGCCTGGCCCGGGACCTCTACCGAGACCCCCACTACGTCCGCACGGGGGACGTGAGTGTTTCTGTCCTGAGCCACACACCTAGCCCAATGGCATAGTGTGCATGAACCCTAGTGAGCCTGAACCCTAGTGAGGGTGAACCCTAGTGAGGGTGAACCCTAGTGAGCCTGAACCCTAGTGAGGGTGAACCCTAGTGAGCCTGAACCCTAGTGAGGGTGAACCCTAGTGAGCCTGAACCCTAGTGAGGGTGAACCCTAGTGAGCCTGAACCCTAGTGAGGGTGAACCACAATGTTGTTCTTCTGATGCACCTCTGCTAGTGAACAGAGAAGTGAGCACCGACACAGCCTGCTTCCTGCTTCCAACCGGCACCAAAATGAGTGTCCCCACGCACACCTGCTACTTTCACCTATCACTTCCTATTTATCATGTAGCACATGCTTTAATCTGAAGTGACGGTGAATTACTTCAGATAGGGTTAGTCATTAAGTCATTAAGGAGCAGGGAGGGGTTAGACAGTACAGAGACGGGTCATTGAGGAGCAGGTAGGGGTTAGACAGTACAGAGACGGGTCATTGAGGAGCAGGTAGGGGTTAGACAGTACAGAGACGGGTCATTAAGGAGCAGGGAGGGGTTAGGCAGTACAGAGACAGGTCCCTTAGGAGCAGGAACAATCAAATAAAAACTTTAAATCATAGATACATAAGCTTTATTTTTACTAATGCATCAATGTTCTGCTTTACTGTAATAGAATAAGTCCATTGTTTTTTCAAAGGATGAAAATCAGGCAGCTTAGGTTAACAGTGGACACCTTGACCTGTTACAGTCATTTATAACTCAGTATAGTCATACTTTCATCTGGGATTTGAGAAATCCAACTCCATTTGAAACGTTTCCCTCCTGTGTCCCGCCTCTCGTGTTCTGTCCTGTGATTGGCCGAGCAGGCGCGCCTCCCTCTCAAGTGGATGTCCCCTGAGGCCATCTTCGACAAAGTGTTCACCGCCCAGAGCGACGTGTGGTCCTATGGGGTCCTGCTGTGGGAGATCTTCTCTCTGGGTACACACAGTGTGTGTGTGTGTGTGTGTGTGTGTGTGTGTGTGTGTGTGTGTGTGTGTGTGTGTGCGTGTGTGTGTGTATGCTAACAACCAACAACCAGACCAAACAGACCAATGTTTAATGTTCAAGAAATGATTGATACATCATTCAGCCTAAATAACCTGTGTGTGTGTGTGTGTTTCTGACTGTCTGTGTGTCTGCGTGCGTGTGTGTGTATGTGCATGCGTGTGTCCATGTGTGTGCATGCGTGCATGTTTGTGTGCGTGTGTGTCTGTGTGCGTGTGTTCGTGTGTGTGTGTGTCCCAGGAGCGGCTCCGTACCCCGGTCTCCACATCGATGAGGAGTTCTGCCACCGGCTGAAGGCGGGGACGCGCATGCGGGCGCCGGACTACAGCACCCCTGACATGTGGGTGGATGAGGTCATCAGAGTCATGTGATGTGTGTGTCCTCGTGGTTCAGCCGTCCAACAGACGGGGTCGTCAGGACCAATCAGAACATATAGACAACAACACTTTATCTCCCCTTTGCCGTCTGTGGAACGGAAATGTACAGCTGTGGAATGTTATATTCAACAAAGTCTATTGAATACGTTTATAATCCGCTATTGTACTAATTATGTGACTTTGTGTGTGTGTGTGTGTCGGTTTGTGTACAGTTACAGCACCATGCTGACATGCTGGGAGGCTAACCCCACAGACCGACCAACATTCACAGACTTAGTGGGAACACTGGGAGACCTGCTACAGGCAAGGGTTCAGGAGGTCAGACCACTCACACACACATTCACACTCAAACCAACACACTCACTCACACTCACACTCACACACACTCACACATACTCACACATACACCACTGCACACACAGACACACACACTCTTGAGCACTCTCTTGCTCACACTCACACTCACACTCACACTCAGACTCACACAAACATACACAGACACACATACACACACACACACTCTCTCGAACACACACACACACACGCACACTCTCTCACATCCCCCCCAAATATTTCTAAAGACACTACACATACAGTACAGCCTCTCACACACACATCACCCCTATGGTCTGAGGACGCTGTCTTGGTGCTGACTCTCCCCAGGACGGTAAGGACTACATTCCTCTGGGGAGCTTCGCCCATGGAGACGGGGTCTTCAGCCAGGCAGAGAGCCTTCGGACCAACCAGCCGCTGCACGCTGTCACCAACCTCAGGTAGGGGAGCCCACCCCTCAGACCGCTGGGCCCTGAGGAGGAGGGCCCACCCCTCAGACCGCTGGGCCCTGAGGAGGAGGGCCCACCCCTCAGACAGCTGGGCCCTGAGGAGGAGGGCCCACCCCTCAGACAGCTGGGCCCTGAGGAGGAGGGCCCACCCCTCAGACAGCTGGGCCCTGAGGAGGAGGGCCCACCCCTCAGACCGCTGGGCCCTGAGGAGGAGGGCCCACCCCTCAGACAGCTGGGCCCTGAGGAGGAGGGCCCACCCCTCAGACAGCTGGGCCCTGAGGAGGAGGGCCCACCCCTCAGACAGCTGGGCCCTGAGGAGGAGGGCCCACCCCTCAGACCGCTGGGCCCTGAGGAGGAGGGCCCACCCCTCAGACCGCTGGGCCCTGAGGAGGACCTGGGAACTTCTTGATCTCTCTTTAAGTTAAACACTCTATACTACTTACATTACTTTGTTAGTATTTATACATTTGATTTACAGTGGTGCAGATCGGATATAGATTAGATCTTTTTGCATTTGTGTAATCATATATTCTATGTTGATTTAATGCATTGATTGTGTACCTAAATGGCGTCACAACACTAAAGTGAACCAGTCAGAACATTGTGTAGATTTAATTAAAGCCGTACACCGAGATATCTGTCAATTGGTGTTTGCCTTCTTCCCGAGATTAAGAGGAGTTTAATTCCTTATTCCTCATTGTGCATCCAGAAGGGGAGTTGGCTTGCTTAGTTTTCTCTTTCTGTTAACCATTGAGAGGCACAGTAGCCTAGCTCCTGTGCCTGTGAGGGGAAGAAACTTTTAATGCTAACCCAGCGACTCCCCTTCTGGAAGCACAACAATGTATTTGGATTACCCCATTCGTCTATATAACATTTACATTTAGGGTATTTAGCAGACGCTTTTATCCAAAGCGACTTATAATAAGTACATTTGTCAGAAGAAGGAGAAACAACAATATATCTCTCTGTCGGTACAGTAAGATGCTCATAGAAACAAGTGCCAAGCACTAACAATCACTAGGTTAACCCATTCCCTATATACAACGATAACTAGGATAAGATGCTACACAACTAAGTACTATAACTAAGTACGACATACAATAAGTAGGAGGGGTGGGAGAGGGTGGCTATGCAGAGTCTAGGTGAACTCTGAACTCTGTATCTGGGTGAAACTGGCAAACACAGATGTACAGATGCCTCAGCCTATCCCTTTTAAACTGTAAAATCGTTGATGGATAGGGTTTTGAGCTAATGCAGCTGCAGCAGATGTTAGAGACAATTCATGATATAAAGCCAGAATAAAGCCAAATACAGAAAATATCAATGACAAAGGTGAGAAGACCTTTTTACAAAGCCTGTATAATAATGTAACCATGTGATTTTTCTTCAGTTACATGAGGAATATGGCGCTGCTTCAGACCTTCGAAGAGCTACCTTACAAGGAACCAACAAGTCCTGATGTAATAATACCACATGCACACACACACACACACACACACAGACACAGTGGTATTGTCCCCTTCATTATTGCAGACATATGTTTTGTGTGTGTGCTGTATATAAATGTGTGTGTGTGTGTGTGTGTGTGTGTGTGTGTGTGTGTGTGTGTGTGTGTGTGTGTGTGTGTGTGTGTGTGTGTGTGTGTGTGTGTGTGTGTGTGTGCGTGCATTTGTGTGTATATTAAAGGGGTAGTTTTGGACATTGGACCTCATTTCCAAGTGAGCCAGTGTGTTATTTATCATTGGAGACCGTTTTCAACACTTTTCATTCAGTCCTTCTAGTTGCAGAAATTGCTGCTGCTAGGCTAGCGCAAGTCGAGGGGAACTGCTAGCCTGCCAATAAAAACAGTTTTACCCACTCACAGTACACCCCGAGGCAAAATAATTCTAACGCCAGACTATCTATGTAAATGTCTGTGTTGATAGAATAATGTTAGAAATAAAACTACCCTTGCATCGCATTGCATTTAGTTTATAATCCCTTTAGTTGGAAGCAAGCTACGGCAGCGGCGGACTGATATTACCTGGAGTGCGCTTCTCTGTTTACCTTCTGCTGTAGTGAATTGGTTGCTACACCGGAGCAAAGTGAAATTAGTCCCTCAAAATGTAATGCGATCATTGCGATACAAGGATAGTGTTATTTCTAACATTATTCTATCAATACAGACATTTACATCGATAGTCGGGCATTATATTATCGCTTATATTATTGCCTCGGGTGTACCGTGGAGTGGGTAGCCTAGCACCAGCGATTTCTGCAACTAGAAGGACTGAATGAAAAGTGTTGAAAACGGTCTCCAATGATAAATAACACACTGGCTCACTTGGAAATGAGGTCCAATGTCCAAAATTCCGAACTACCCCTTTAATGTGTGTGTGCGTGTGCGTGTGTTAATGTGTGTATTAATGTGTGTGTGTGTGTGTGTGTGTGTGTGTGTGTGTGTGTGTGTGTGTGTGTGTGTGTGTGTGTGTCTCTCTCCACAGGAGGAGCAGGAGGACAGTGGCATGGTTCTCCCCTCAGAGGAGCTCCAGAGTCTGGCTTGGAGCCCCGTGAAGAGCCAGGAACACAGCAGGTAGTGGACCCCTGAACCATCACCTAGCTCCCTGACCAGCACTGCTGACCCACCACTTGCCCCAGGAGACCCCTTATCTATACCCTGTGGGCCTGGGAAGCCCTTGGTCTTGAGATGAAGGGGGGGTGAAATAAACCTGAGCATGTGTGGGTGTTTGTGTGCACGTGTGTGTCTGTGTTTGTGTATGTGCAATTGCAGGTTCTTCACCTACTCCAAGTTCCCAGTGAGTCGGGTGCCAGGCGACCCGAGCCGTGACATCCCGGGTTGCCATGACAACGAGCCATCAGTCCTGCCGTTTCATAGGTCGTCTGAGGAGGAAGAGGAGGAGATGGAGAGCGCCCGTCCACCAGACTACCACTCAGTGTTCCTCTCCCCTTCTGCCTAGCAGCCCCGGGTGTGTGTGCAGGTCCTTAGCCTAGTTAAAGCATGTCTTCTCTTCACACTCCATCTTCACATCGCTACATTCCTTTCAATTTAGCACTGCTGAAGTGAAAGTGAAATGTGGAAAGTGAAAATTGAAATAAGTGGATGCAATCTTTTGTGTGGTCTATAGTTCCTCATATTATACGCTTCGGTTTTTATGTAACACCATGTTCAAACTTTTTTTATTACATCATATCTTAGTTTATTGGCCTTTCTACCTCATTATCTACGCTCTTAAAAGTTCCTGCACACAATTTAAACACGACTTTTCATTTTGTAAAACCTTGCCATGAAAAGAAAAAGTCTTTAGTAGAAATAGACAAAGCGTTGAGGGCACATATGGAAAGTAATAGTTTTCTTTCATACGACCAGTGCTTGAATGCTAGCGCATTATATTTACACTGAACTTTATCATGATGCTACAACAAGGCACACACACAACCGAACCAACCCTTTCCAAGAGCAGCCAATAGACTACTATACTATAGCGTGTTTCACAGGACACTGCAGAGCACCACATGATTTCTATCTAGCACTCTATTTAGCACACTAGTTCCTGGACTAGCTACTTCTTGTTATTTAGCAGACTAGTATGCTAGTGTTATATTTACTGCACTGGTACCTATACTACTAAAGTGGTTTGTTTGAAATAGTTTGTAGGCTTCATCTATATCCATATGCTGAAAGAAATGATTAATAGAAAGTATATATATATATATATATATATATATATATTTTGTACACATGAATGCATTGTTCAGTTGAGTTAAATGGACAAAACACAAATACACACTAGAATAAAATCTGTGTTTAGCATTTTTTTGATTGAGCTGTTTTTGTGCATGAAACAGCCCTCCTTTATCTTCAGACATCTACCTGGTGGCCTCCTCCAGCCTCCTGGAGAACAGCCATGAAATCAACCTGCTCACACTCTTTATTCTGGGGTTCAACTCTCCGATCTCCAAACCAAATATCACTCATTTACCTTACACCACAATAATTTCCTTCGGGGATGACACTCGTGTTTTCCACAATACAATGTAGACGTCCACCCTGGAGATCAGTTTTTGGTATTCTTTATTAAAATACTGCTGTACACACAAATATTGCAAAATTTGAAACAATGAACAAAAGAGGGGAAACAAAATAAAGATACTTAGATGGTGATTGTAGGTGTGTGGATGTGGGACTTGACCGAAGGTAACCACACATTTCTGCTGGAGTGTGTGTGTGTGTGTGTGTGTGTGTGTGTGTGTGTGTGTGTGTGTGTGTGTGTGTGTGTGTTCAAGAGCACCACATTCACAAAAATATTTATTTTGTTGATTAATTTCACTAAAACCGAGGAAGAATGAAATGATCCAACATGGCCGACTCCACAGGTTGTCTGTAAGCACAGTTCTCTCCCTTCATTAAACAAGTCATTCAAAAGTGGCGGGAAAAGCCAACCAATGACCTTGAAGAAAGGCCTTTTACCGGTCGTCTCTTGATTTGAAACAGAAGAGAAAGACGTAGCCCTTCTAAGACCTTCCCTCACCGCTCCATTTAAGGCGGTAGAGAAGGTGCAGAGAAAGCGGGAGATGTTAAACATGGTTGGATTGGAAGAAGAAACGTCTTCCCAGTCCAGTGGGCCGTCTTGAGGTATAAACCAATTATGTTTAAACTTTACCAACAAGATTCAGTCAGAAGGAGAAAATAAAAATCAGAACCAACTCATGGCCCTCTACTCCTGCTGGCCCGTGGAACTGTGCTTAAAGACAACATGATCTCCACACCACCTCCACCTCAGACAGCCTCTGCACTCACACACCTGAAGAAGAGGTCCCGCCCACTCCACTGGAGCTTGTCTGACTGGAGCAAAACAAAACAAAAAGGGCGACCAGTGACGGCCAAACACATTCAGTCACTGGGCCCCAGCTGTCAATCATCCTGAGAAAAACCAAAGCCATCAGAGTGAGTGTCAAGAACTGGTCACTTGGAGGCCCCTCCCACCTGACAGATGGGTCACCGTGGGGACGGGCAGCCCCCCATAAGGAGGTTTGGGGGGGGGGGTGTTACCATGCTGTCTCCAGCAGTTTGTACCTCATGATCATTAGAAAGTCCAAATAACCTAATCGTTGTCGTCCCCTTTTTGTTATTTCATCATCCACAACACGCCGCCCTCCATGTCCAAGGCCCCTCCCCCCGCAGGAATTGGTCCACAGAATCAACAGTTGTTTTCTGGAAGGGGGAGGGGCCAACATGACATTTGCACTCCTACTCTCCCCAATCCCTGTACAACAGTTGAGCAAAAAGAGGGGGAATTTACCACAAATAAAATCCTCGTCCTCAAAACACAGGAGAGGACCCGGAATGCCCCGGAAGAGGAAAGGAATACTTACGATAAAAAAAATATACTAAACGGCTGCAGGAGAGGTGAGGGAGGTAGAGGAGAGAGAGGAAGGCAAGGGGAGGACGAACGGAACGAGGGGACACACACACACACACACACACACACACACACACACACACACACACACACACACACACACACACACACACACACACACACACACACACACACACACACACACACACACACACACACACACACCCCTCAGTCCAGTGGTTTTTCCTGTTTCTTCAGGAGGAAGGAACCAACTGCCGAGACGGGGGTCAGTTGGCCCTTAAAAACAAAGGAAATAAAGCGCTCTCCCATGATAGCCATTGAGTGGCGTGCCCTAGTGTGTCACAAAGACATTGGTGTGGAAGAGAGGAAGGTAGGAAGAGAGATGCCATCAGTTGAAGGATGGAATTTGAATGGTTGCTGTCCATTTTTGTCCTTGTCTTAATCCTCTGTTCCGTTTCATGTTGATGTCTGTGTTATAAACCAGCCGTCTGTACACCCTGTAGGCCACGCGCACATGTCATAAAAAATAACCAAGAGCTTCAACCAAAAAAATTAAAACCTTAGTGCATCCTCTGCAGAAAATAAACCCCAAATATAGAAACAAACAATAAAAGCAGGAAAAAATGTCCAAAACCACAAGGTTTGTTTCTCAATGTTTGTTCCCCCAGATCAAAGAAAAGGTCATTACACGATCACAGCTTCCACATGTGTCCAATTTTTTTGCCTTTTTTGTTTCTCCAAAATTTTTTCTCAGCTGTGGGGTTTAAGAAACTAAAAAAGACACTTTAGAAAAGCCTCAGGCGGCCAGCGTCAGTGTATGTGACTGAGTTCGGCACCCCGCCCCCCTCCCTCACCACGCTGACGGGTCATCTCCGCCAGCCGGGTCGTCCACCGTAGTGCAATAGTGTGCTCCGGGACCAGGGGCCCCCGGGGGCCTGGAGGGGTCAGGCCGCTACAGGGGCCCGGTGGCGGCCCCCTGCAGCTCCTGGAAGGTGCTGTCGAAGCAGCGCTTCAGGTCAGAGTAGGTCACTACCAACACACTCTTCTCGTCCCGGGACACCAGGCTGATCTTCTCTGGCACGCCCGCGTCCAGCTGCAGAGCACACAAAGGAGGGAGGAGAGGAATGGAGTTTAGGGGGATGCTGAGTGGGAGAATAACACACACACACACACACACACACACACACACACACACACACACACCCCTCTTATGCCCGCCTTTTTCCCAGCATGGTCCGCGTGTTAACACTGACTGAGGTAATAAGCGTTTGTAGCCTACACCCAGATGTATACTCATTCTTGCATGAGTGTCTTGAATCATAAAAAATAAAAACAATGAGTATGCAAAATATTCTAAAGAGGTCTACTCTCTGTGCGTAGCCCCGCCTTCTCCAGTGAACTCTGTGACGAAGGGGGATTTTACCCCCTCGGTTTTACACAGGCAAGAGTGAAATCGCAGGACGTGCCAAACCACGACCGTACCGGCAGTGAAAAAATGCCTAGAGTCACACAGACAGAAAGAGACAGAAAGACCGAGAGGGAGATGGAGAGAGAAAGCCGACCTTGTTGAGGCAGGACACGATGTGACTGAGGTCAATCCAGGGCGTCCCGGCCTCCGTCACCTGGTGGAACAGGTGGTCCCGGAAGAGCTTCAGCAGGTAGCGGTCGCCCGTCTCAGACCACGAGGGGTCCTTCTGAAACCTAACACACACAGTGTGTTAGGCCTTACACCGCATAGCATGGCTAAACCAGCAAAGCTCCCAGCAGACACTTACTCTGGCCTCTCGTTGATGGTGCCCAGTTTGGCCAGCAGGCGGAAGAGACGACCGTTCTGTACTTCCTGTGAACAGATCGATTTTGAGCGTCTGGTTATGGAGGGGGGAGGATATAGTAGGGCTGTATTTAAATCTTGATCCAATCGGTATTTCATGTTTTAATTTAATACAAACAGACATGTTAATATTGACAACTGGCCATGTTGACAATGTTGCAAAAAAAAAAAAAGGTAGATGACCCAATGAAGTGTACAGTGTAATACAAAGACATCAACACTTTGGGACCACAAGGTTTAGAAATAGATTTAAGTCAACATTGACTCATGTCAATGCTGGACCTGACACTCAGACCCATGGGTGTCAGTTTGGTTTGAAATGTGCTGGGGACAGAGAAGCATTCGAAAGTGCATTTTCAGAAGTGCTGGGTACAATGAGGATGCAATCTTTTTTTTCTCTTTAATGCAGGTAATGAAAGGTTCTGAAAGAAGGCATACCCATGTAGCTTACTAATGAATAAAAGGGTGTCATCCCTATGTTCCCCGGGTCCTATGTTACCCGCTTTGTATGTGACCGGGGAGCGAATGTGTTTTTCGTAGGTGGAATCCGGAAGAATCATGAATATTAGGGTTACGGTTACGGTTATGGTTAGGGTGAGGGTTAGGGTGAGGGTTATGGTTAGGTTTAGGTTTAGGGTGAGGAGTCAGCGTGTGAGTTTGACTGACAGGCTGCCTGTCCAATCCTAGTGCTTGAGGCGGAACCTTTTCCAGATTCCGTCTACGAAAAATACAGTCGCGATCGGGGAACATAGGACCTGGGGAACATAGGTACGCTCCCAATAAAAAGGTATACAAAAAACTGATGTCTGACATGTTTTATGAAGAAAGCGTTTCCAAAAAGCATTGGACATAGGCTATGACCCACTATTGTCGCTTTTCCACCGACAGTGGAAAGCTACAAACACAAACAAAGAGGAGCTAGGAGCAAATTAACTACGTGTTTAAGTTGTGAAGGGGCAAACGTGTGGCTACACACAGCACTACAGATGTCGAAACAGATTGAAAAAGCAAAAGATATTTGTTGCACAGCTGAACGCTGTATCACATCATGGGCTGGCTGTTCTCAATTCACAACACGCATCCATCCAATCTACATCAGGCATTCTGACCAAAACTCATGCACGCCCCACCACGATTATTCCACAAATTACTCCACTATCGTCATCTCCACTACCCAACACTGTATGAACGCAAACCATGGATAAGTTAGGCTACTTGGTGGCTATGGCTAACTTCAATCGAGTTAAAACAGCCGACCACTTGAGTGCAAAAAACACAAAACACCTCACCACAGCACCAGCAAATCTTAAGCAATAAATATTGCATCTTCACCTTTAATTATGTGGCAGTGGTCTGCAGATGCATCCCGTGGTGTAGCCTGCCACATCCATTTAGTTCTACAGGTTATCGCTCTGTATGTCCATGGTACTACAAACCTGCTCTGGTGCATTTTACCTTCATGTATTCAGGCTAAAATGACGTGATTGTCTGATGCCTCATCATTGCATCCCAGCCAAAGAGTATTGGTATTAATACCTCATTCATTGTCCAAGCCAGGCTGGCAGCTCATACAAAAATAAGTAAGGGATAATCTATAGAACGCCGGTCATTATCGGGGAAATAAGCCCCGACCGGGCGGACAGGGCGAACCGGACACCGCGCGATGCGAAGGTGTCTCGCCCTGAAGGGGCTTGTTCTCAGGCCCGGCGATTGCCATAGGCAAACTAGGCGATCGCCTAAGGCGGCAAAATGTGTTGGGGGCGCCCAAATGAAACATGTCTATTAAACATGAACATCCTAGGGCGCGCCCCCCCCGTCACACAATCCCGATCGCGCTCCCCCCCGTCAACAATCCCGATCTCGTGCCCCCCCCGTCAACAATTCCGATTGCGCGCCCCGCCGTCAACAACCACCCTGCCCCGTCAACAATCCCGATCGCGCCTTTTTTTTGTGTCTTTTTACAATTCATTTGTTATTACCATTCGTAGTGTTGATCAGCAGAGAAATAGTCCTCCAAAGACGTTGACGTTGCTTAGCAACCAAATACGCTGGGGTTGATAAGTTACCAGACTACTTGTGGAGGCCCGACCCTGGGCAGGTGAAGCCTTTCTCCTGACAAGACGCAGCCTGGACACGCTGAGGGATTCTATCAGTTGGACCAGCCAGGGCCAGCGGCACCTTGTTAGTCCTTACATACACTATACACTACCATACACTACCATTTCCCTACACTACCATTCAAAAGTTTGGGGTCACTTAGAAACGTTGTCATTTTTTAACAAACAACATGGTGGCGGTGACGGCGAGGGAGTTGGGAGGAAAGAGGAAGTGAGATGGTAAAAGGAGAACAGCCGTAGAGGCCCCGTGGTTTGACACCAGGCCCTCTCACTAGGGGGAATAGAAACGAGGCCCAAGCTAGCTGCATCCTGTGTGAGAACACTTCCACAGCAGCGGGCTCCCCCTCCTCCACAGCCAGCAGTGTGAACCAGGGCTGGGGACACACAGACTGGGCTGAGGACACACAGACCAGGCTAAGGACACAGATCGTCCTTGCCCTTCTTGGACGTCCTACATTGTTGCTCTTTGTTCATTGTGCGCGTTGATCTTTTTCCTTGGATTTATTAGCAGCACAGCTACACTGTGTCGGGCTGCTATGAGGTCACAATGCCTACGTAGCTGCCGCGACTGTCGCCATCCAGCTTAAACCCCACCAGTGTTTCCCTCAGGAAATGTCTTAGTCAAAGTGGTCGCTGCCCAGAGCGAGGAGGCAAAAATTTTGGGGGTATTTTGCTCAAAAATGCCAATCCGCACTAATGAAATAAACAACTGTTTATTTGAATACAAATGGATCTTCTTATTTGTGGCACAGCTGACAAGCATTCGCGCATGCTATCCTGCATGGCTGTATATACAACCACCAGATGCCGCCGTTTCAATTCCGTTCAAAAAGCTTTATTGGCACGACTATTGTTGTAAATAGTATTACCAATGCATTATTTATCTATATTTTGTGTACCTGATGGAAGTACGTTTTCTTTCCCTACGAGTTTTGTACTTTGTTTATGCATAGTAATAATTAAAAAAATATATATAATAATAATATATAAACCCATAATCCCACGTAACTCCACCTCATCGAACTAGGTCTTTTGTGATCGTTTGAGTGACCCCTAGAAACAGAAATCCCATATTATAACTGTAACAGACACACACCTCTCACATGAAGGGACATGGGTCTGGGTAGTAAGAGGGACCAGATGCGACCCGGCAAGTTCGAGCTACACACACAGCGTCCGTTGATTGGTCGACAGAATCGTCCCTTCCGTGCGACAGGGGGATAATAACAAACAAACACAGTACCTGCAAGGTATTTCTGGACAATGGTGAAAGCTTTGTTTATTGAAGAAAATGTCGTTCAGAAGTTTGCCGTCCTTCTTGGACGTCCTACATTGTTGCTCTTTGTTCATTGTGCGCGTTCTTCTTTTTCCTTGGATTTATTAGCAGGCTACACTGTGTCAGGCTGCTATGAGATCACGATGCTTACGTAGCTACTGTGGCTATCGCCGTCTGGCTTAAACCCCGCCCTACCATAAGGGTACTGTCGGCGGTGGAAACGAGAGCCGTATCTGAGCTGGGCTATACTGCACCCTCACTACTGGGCTGAGGCGTGCTGGGTCCGAAGCGTACCCGCCGATGGAAATGCGCCATAATACTCTCACTTCTCCCGGTCTGTTAGTGTGTTCCAGCGTACCGCGCTTCCTATGCTGTGCTAATGATGTCACTCTTGCAGGTGCCAGGGCTCATTTTCATACCTTAGCCAGGTCCTCCTCAATGACATCGTTGCGCATCTGGGAGGCGTCCAGCTGTGTGTAGAACCTGGCACCGATCATGGGCATGATGTCATTCACGCTGCGCAGGCGAGACTGCTCCGTCAGTAGGTACCTGGACACACAAACGCACACACAACCAGACTATGTACACAAGTCAGGTACCTGCATGCACACAACCATGTACACATGTCATGAAGGCATATGAACGGATGTTTTAGTGAAACCAGCGGAGACAGCTACGAGGGTTGAATCACCCTGACCAGTATGTTATAAACACAAATAACATCTGAAAGCCTAAACCACAGTCCTAAAGGATAACTGCTGCTCTCAACACCTCGGCCACAGACCTGAATATCTAGACCGCTGCCTGGTGTGTGACTCCTTACAGGGGGAGGTTCTAGAGATCTAGACCGGTGCCCAGTGTGTGACTCCTTACAGGAGGAGGTTCTAGAGATCTAGACTGCTGCCCAGCATGTGACTCCTTACAGGATGAGGTTCTTGAGGTCGGAGGAGTAGTTGATGGACACCAGCTCCATGGCCTTCTGCAGGTTTTCCCTCTGAATGCCCGCCAGAGAATTACACGCCAACGCCAGCACAACCTTGCCAAGGGAGATCAGGTCTGCTTGCTGTGCAAACACACATTTCATGCAGTTAGGACAGCCATATAGCATACAATATGCTGATCATATAATCAGAAATCAAACGATCCAACAGGAACATAAAACACTAGTAATAGGCCCTTAACCCTTCTTGATAGGGTAGAACTGAAGCAGAATTCTGCATTCAGGACCAAGATGGCCGCTAGGTTAATGAGGCCTAAACTTCTAAACTTCCATCAGAGCAGTCATTTCATTAATGTAACAGAAGGGGCATAAATCATAGAATGGATGAAAATCTAACTCCATTAAGTAGCAAGTAAGGATTAAAGCAAGAGCACCATTGTATCTTTTTTAATTACGGGATGATTACATAATAGTTAACTTCATCTACGGCGCTGTTGGTTTTTATCAACTTAACCTGTCGAAATGTAAATAGTTTTCTGCTGCGCTTTGAGCATATATTTATTATTTGACAGTTGTAAATGTTGGAACCATAGCCAATTGAAGTGGAACTGTTGTAAGGCCATGGTGTCCCTTTGTTGAAAATTCAGCCTTGGAACATTGTTGATGAATCAGAATCAAGAAGTGAATCATGCTGTGGTGTAAAGCGGACATTATCGGTGACTCAACATGGTCCACCCTCATGATGCAGACGATTCAAGATCCTCCACGAAAATGGACAGATGAATTGTGGTTAGCTGCAATGCGTTGACATTCTAGGAGGATTTGGAAATACCTGGTACTGTGGCATCAGGGCAAGGTGATTGGTCTGACTGTTGTCGAAGGTCAAGACATCAAACACGCCAACACAGTTCACCCGCAACCTGCAAACAGAGGAGGAACTTTGCAAAAAAAAGTAATACATTGCGACCACTTGGACGACACAGTGCATTTGCAAAATATGAAAAAGGAAGCCAGGACCAAGATACCCTTCCCTTTTCTGCTTCTGTAATTACCGTTGACCAAAAGTGCACTTGTGAGCAGGGCCATGCAGGTTTATATCTGACACAACAACCGCTGCTTTGCGTAAGCCACAGTGAAAAGTGGCTGCAAGATTGTGTTCTGATACACAGCTCCTCTGTGTGCCCCAATATGTATGCATCTGACTGTCTATGCTTGTGTGAGTCTGACTCTCTGTGAGTGTGCACGTCTAATATCTACCTGTCTGCGTGTACGTACATGCATGTATCGAAGTATGCAATCATGGCACACACTGCAAATGTGTGCATTCCCTTTGCCCATGTCTGTGCGTCTACCTGGTCTTGCCGGTGATAAGGATCTTGCTGGGGTCCATGACGCGGCAGGCCAGGCCGGCGGTGTGGACGGTGCGCAGGGCGGAGCTTAGCTGGACGATGTAGGCCCAGATCAGGGACTCTGGGAGCAGGCCGGCGTGCTGCCGGGGCGGCGGCGGTTCGTGTTGACCTATAAAAGGCATGCACATGCACAGGATTCAATGACAGAAGAACAGGGTTACCACCACCACCACCCTCACCTCCAGTGCCACACTGGAACACCTTCAGGTTTAAAACCACTACAGGAGAGGGGAAGTGCCCACTGTGGTCTGGCCGTATTTATGTGCACAAGGATGTGCTTTTGGTGTGACAGATGGTATTTATGCATTATTATTTTGTCATAAATATTATGGTATTCATTCACTTTTTGAAAATGTGTTCATCACATCCCTAGTAAACCAAGCTGTCTTGTTGTGCATCTATTCTGGAATAATAATAATAATAATAATAATAATAAGTCCCACGGTTAAAGAGGGGGTGGGGTAGTATTCACAGCAGTGGCTGTTCAGCCTTCATTATTTATTTATTCCTTATTTGTTTCATTACACTGTTAGCTCAGAAGCCTCTGACTGGCTACAGGTGGTTTCGCATCCCCTGCAGGTAGCCCCCCCCCGGTCTTAGGGACGCTTTCAACCACTGTTTCCTCCCCCCCTCATGTTACCCACACTCCAACTGTCATGAGGAGCTCCTCAGACCACTCGCTCATGAACCACAGCCCTCTTTCAGTTCTCCACCACACAAACACAGGGGCGTGTTTTAAATAAATTATACTCTAATCTCTCACACCCTAAACACACACGTACAACTCCAACACTTTAGGTGTTTAAGAGCTCTACTGAAGTGTGTTTCATGCATGTGTGTATGCGCCCTTACCCCACTTCCTCTTGGTGAAGTAGGAGTCGGCAGTAGGGTCGTTGAAGTGCCGGCTGAACATGGTCTCAGCACCCGCGTGGAAGTCATAGGAGAAGACCAGCGCTGTGGGGGGGGGGGGGGTAATTTTAGGAGATCAGAACATAAAAGCAATTACAAACCAAGCAATGTCATCCATGCACAGCCTATCCTAGCAGCCGCCCTAACCCTAACCCTAACCCTTGTTGAGAGACCAAATGCATACTCACTGTTGACACACACACACACAACCCTCTGTTGTTTATACCCTATTCCCCAATCGTTCATAATTCATGTATGGAGTATGAATGTGTTATTTATTCATATGAGGAGGCTAGTCTGGAGGTGGCCATCTTTTGAGCTACAGTGTGTACCTGGGAGAATGTCCTGTAGGTTTGTTTTAATAGAAGCAAATCACATTCTATTATATGCCATGCATCAAAAACTGTTTGGTCGAGGTTGGAATTCAACCAGCGTCCCAAGGTCCAGGTGGCAGACACTGTACCACTACACTACATGGACAAGGATAATTACAGAACTAAATGACTAAAACTATGAAACTAGAAGGCAATTACTGAAATTGACGCAATGACCCTTATTTTTTGAGCTTTCGACGTGCAATTCCCACACACGTGGTCAGGAGGGTCTATGTGACCCAAGTAGTTTCCAGTCCCTGATTCCCCCTCAAGTGTAAATTTATGATCGATTGCTTTTTCATATAAATCGGCCATCTAGATATTTTTTCCACGATTCCACATCTTTCTTTCAGTACGGCATGTCCATAAATCATGTGTACGTAATTTTTGGTCATTTGGACTTTGTTGATTTTTACTATATTTTCACTCTACAGTAAAATCTATCTTGATGGACGGATCATGTGTTGCAATGGCAAAAATGTCCAGCATGCAAAATCTGGAATGTACACCAAGTTTCAGAATTTTTTAATCGATGGAGCGGCCATGGAGTGTTTAACTAAGACGGGACGTTATAGTGCCCTCTCTGTGATTCGGAAATCATTTGTTTGATTTATGAGTTATGGCACCCCTGTTCCAGAAGAGGTCCTTTGCTTTTCCAAGACCTGCTTACTTGCGGTTTCTATACGTATACCAACTTTGACAACCCTGAGTGGTTTGCCATCAAAGTGGTTTAGGTCAGGGTTTTTCCCCCATTGAATTCCATTATAAAAAAATAGCTTGGTGAGCACCTGCTACAGTGGTCATTTTAAATTCACCCAGTGACGTCATATCTTTAGCTATGATTACAAACCGGTCCACATGACCAAAGGGGGAGGTCCTTGATGAGCTCAACAGGTTCTAGTTCCACTGGGTCCATGAAGCGGACACGTGATTGATTGAACAATGGCAGGTAATTTGCATAATCATAAGTGTGCATAAAATTGTCCATAACTAGGCTATTTTACAACGATCTTATTACAGGTCACTTTTTCCAGATTCTTTTAAAGGTTTATCCAAAACATTTAAGGTACAGCAAACCTATCCCGACGGACCTTATGGGTCCTTAAGGCAAAAAGATTCAGCATGTCAAATAAGGCCATATGGCCATTTCAGTAATCGTGTAGACTTGGTGGTTTAGATTTTTTATAATATTTCTTTAAGTTTACAGTTTCTGGTTTACAAGTGTAAAGAAGTTAAGCCTTCTTCCTCAGCGATCAGAGTGCTGCCCTTACTGTGGGATTTTGAGTGACAGCCCAGTGTCCACCACGTTGTTCAGTGCAGCAGGCATGAGTTTGGGTTGTGGCAGTCATGTCACCCTAACATCAACCACCACATAAATGAGGCCTAGGTTCACCCCCTCATCTGGTGGGAGTCCAGTACAGTGAGCTAGAGGGAAGTTGGAAGCCTTGGGCCACTCGTGCTTGAAGCACTGAACCACTTCGTGGGCACTGTGCTGTCACTCAAAAGCTCTATAGCCAGTTGAGATGCAGCCAATAAAAAAACCTGCCCAGGTGAGAGGTCTGTGCTGCAAACAGAGTCAGGCAGCACAAATTAGCGAGCTGGCAGCTGTATGCAGAGACTGAGGGCAGAAGTCAGTGGGAAACAGAAAGAAGAGAGTGCACACAAAGACACACTATCAAAAATGTGGAAGACCGAGTTTCCACGATTAACCAAATAATTTGGCTTCATTGAGTTTCTTCTTCAAAATCGTATTTTATAGATATTTAAGAGGTTTTGATTGATTATTTTGAAACAAATCTGACTCCATAACTAATTAATGATCCAGGGGTGAAAAATCCTTAATTCTCCCTGGAGTCCTCTCAGGCACCTCTAGAACTATCTCACTATTTGCAGAAGAAGAAGAAGTATTTTTAGAAGACTTAAAAGTTTGTATCAGCGATTCTAGGCCGAAACATTAATGATGACATTCATCTGAAAAAGAAATGGTACTACCAACCACTCAAAACCAAAATAAATAGTATTCCAACCAATCACCGACAAGGGGTGGGTGTTGTGGGGTTTTGCGCTGCGTTCATGATAGTTTTTACTGGATGCACGAACCACGGAAGGGAGGGGCGAGCTGGCTCTGTTTGTTTGGGATCTCGCTTCAAACACCAACCGAAGTGACGTCACCCAAGATCGCTGATACAACCTTTAAGGGGACACATACTGCGTCAAAGCACTCGCTATGGACACATTGACGCAAACCCGACTGCAAAGGATAAAGTGGTGCAAAATAAAACTAAATCAGATAAACAAAGATGCACGCACAAACGACCCCCCACACACACACACAAACTCACAGTGGTCACCAAAGGCCTTGGTGGTGAAGACCTCCCTCAGTGTGACAGCGTTGGAGTGCTGGATCTTTTTCCACATGTCCACCAGCATCATGCACTTTGTGTTCACCAGACGGAAACCTACAACACACACATGACCCAACGTCAGCCTCCCCTCCACGTATTCCTGTGGAGTTTGCCCTCTAAGCATTTTAAGCCGCCCAACCCCCCTGTGTGGGTTGGGCAGCGGTTTGTGTTGCGGGCCAGGTCCTTGAAGGGGTGAAGATACTGTAATATGCTTACAGTAGAAGGCCACGGTGTGTGGCGCCTCTCATATGCAACATAGCTCACTAGGACAATGATACACAACGGAACTAGATTACTTTTTTTTTTTTTTTTTTTTTTTAAATGATTGGTTGGTCATAACAATTGGGAGGACACCCCCCGCCTTAGAACACTCAGCCCAAAACACAGTTCAACAAGAAGAAACTTTGAGAAGGGACGCAAGAGCCCCCCCAGCCCACACACCTCCTAGGATGGCAAGGAATAAGAAACAGAACCAAGTGTCATTGTTTCAGTCCACTTTGACCATGTTCATCTGTTCCAGTGGGATAAACCCATAAGGCCTTCTTGACCTGACCCGGCCACATGGTTTCTCAGTCTCTCACCGTGTATCCTCCTCAGGCAGTAAGGCAGGTCGTCCTTGCTGTTGACGGCCTTGTAACACGACGTGATGTAGCTGAAGTTGCTGGTCTTCTGCATGCGGTTGGGCGGGGGGACGGGTTCCAAGGGAAACAGGCTGTGGTAGCTGTCCACCTCAGAGGGAACTCCTTCAAGACGCACAGGCATAAAACACACAGGCATCACACAGTCATATTTTTGGGAAATCTGTTAACATCACGAATAAATCACAAGCACTGCCCAATAAAATGTAATTTAAGAAAAGGTATCTAATCCTGGTGCTGACGCCAAATTAAATTAAATGATGGCCTTTCTGTCTGTACCTGCCAGCTGGCACATGCCCCTGTTGCACTTGACCCGAGTCTTCCACAAGAGTAGCAGACCTGTAGCTAAAGCTAATGAGCTAGCCATGTGTCTTTATAGCGAGGGCTAGCGGGAATGGTGGATGTTTCGGTTGGATTCTTTCAAAATATATCTTACATTGATTCCTCTGCCTACCCTAGCTTTAATGTTAAGAAACATTTCCACTGCCTTCTTTTATTATTTGTATTATAGTTTTTAATAAAGCTTTCATGGCTTACAGAAACTTTAGTATCAGTAATGAAACCATCCCAGGGGGTCTTACCTGGGTTCTCTGATTGGTCGATCTGGGCCATGGTAATGAGATGCCTGTTTATCAGCTCCTGAAGGAGAAACATCAGGGCAATACCAGATATTTTCCTCTTGTCACACAGTGTATGTAAGCAAGTCAAAAGGTTGAAGGTTGAAGAAAGTTGATTGTGACCATCTAAACAATCATCAACTACTAACCACAAACATATTCCTAACTTAAGAGAAAACGGTAAAAGTTTCAAAACAACACAACTTCCCACCACTCACATCCCGACGCTTTTATCCAAATCGACTTACCATTCATTCACACATTCACACACCGATGGCGGAGTCAACCACACAGGGCGACAGCCAGCTCGTCATAAGCAGTGAGGGTGAGGCGTCTTGCTCAGGGACACCTCTACACTCGGAGCCGGGATTGAACTAGCAACCTTTCAGTTACCAGTCAACCCACTCTCCGCCCTCCTAAGCTACTGCACCCCCGCTATCTGTGGAGAGGGTTGGGGTGTACCTGTCTGAGCTCATCCGCCATGAAGAAGGAGGGGGCGTTGGCCTTGGGCTGCATGTAGGCTACGTGGGGCGCAGTTGGGGGGTAGATGTGGTAACTAGGAAACACCTGCAGTAGACCAGACAGAGTTCAATCAAGTTTCACACTCCAGTTGTTCAGACCATGTTAAAATGGTGGCAGCAATGAAACGCTATGAAGTGATGGCATCACAAAAATATTGATACAAAAGGTACACATAATTAAGTGTTTTAAATGTATTGCTGGAATTGAACTACTGCAAACAAGAAGAAGATGACCAACATTGTTATTCTTGTCAAACTTAATTCTAACAGATAACTGTCCATTTGTCTCATAACTTCACAAACCATAATAATAAAATAACACTCTAAATATCTATTCAAGTCGGTTTACAACTATGCCATAAACACTATAGTATTAGGTACAAAGTTGGCCATTCTGGCAGGACGTACCATCCCACTGATGGGGGCGGGGGTGTTGTCTGTGTAGAAGTAGGTGGTGCCTCCCACCGTCTCCTTCTGGATGATGTGAGGGCCCTGGTCGGCTGCGGCCGTGGGCCCCATGTAGTTGGCAGGATTGGGGGTGTGGCTCCGCCGGCGGGGGGCGGGCGAGGTATGGGGCGTGATCTTCGGGGAATGGAGGGGGGAGGAGCCGGCTGAGAGAGACATCCCTAACATGGACAAACAGTTTGTGTCACCCTGGTGCGGTGTGGGACAGAACAAAGTAAATCGCTATGTGTGCATTTCAGCCTTTATGCACCCGAGCCTCACCTGGAGCCAGGGCCGCCGCCGTGGAGCCGCCCAGTCCAGGGTGGGGGAAGAGTGGGGAGGGGAAGGCGGGGGTGCTGGCCATGGTGGCCATACGGGGCGCTCCTTTAGGAATGAACTCACTCGCTGTAGGGTTGGGAGCCTGGCAACACAGTGACACACACGACTATTACGCCAGTGGAATCGAATGAGGGAGACACGGATCATCATGACATATAATAAGTTTAACACCAATCATCTCAAAGCAAAGTAGATTTTGTCCTAGTTGTTGCTTGTTTCAGTCGTACCTTCCTCCGTTGCGATATGCTAAGAGCACCAAAATCACTGAAGAGGGAGGATGCTGGGGAGGTCAACGGATCTGCAACAAACAGAGAAGACCCAACATGATGCGGGAGAACCTAAGCTATGCTGCGGACCAGAGATCTTCTGCTGCCCCTCAGCACTACATCTGGGGACCAGAGATCTTCTGCTGCCCCTCAGCACTACATCTGGGGACCAGAGATGTGCTGCTGCCCCTCAGCACTACATCTGGGGACCAGAGATGTGCTGCTGCCCCTCAGCACTACATCTGGGGACCAGAGATGTGCTAGATCTGATGACCTAGGGACCAGAGATGAGCTGCTACCCCTCAGCACTACATCTGGTGACCCAGGGACTAGAGATGTGTTAGAGCTGGTGACCTAGGGACCAGAGATGAGCTGCTACCACTCAGCACTTCCCAAGGGTTGATTGGTACCTTGAGCACTGTGGCTGAAGTTCTTGGCACCATCGTTGAGGAGACTGGGGGAGCTGCTGCTGCTGGTCATTCTCTGAAACCGGAACCAGCCAGACAGGTTGAGAACGCTGTTCAACTCAGATGTCTTTATACACACACTAACTACTGTGTGTGTATAGTATGTACCTGTAGCCGATCAAGCATGTTGATCATCTACCTTTTCTTGGATCTGAACCTAACCAGAACTGGCCTAAACACAAACTAATCACAAGGTACCGTTCTACTGCGCTACATACATTATCCATTGTACAAATAAAGAGCTTATATTTCGATTTTAATACTAGACCTGCAATTTTAACACAATTTAAAAATATATATATAATTTAGAATACTTTATACTGTGAAATTTGACCAGTTTATCTTACTCTCCGGCATTGTTGAGGAGAGCTTGGAATGTGATAATTGAAATGCAAGCAACGACTATAGGAAACCAGGCTACTGCCTTTTTTCTTTGAATTTCTTTTAACATTATACTGGATTCTATACAGAAGGATACCTAAACAAAATCACATTATATCTTAACAAAACAATGCACCAACAATATGGGCAGTACATCCCCAGTGAGTACAACCAGTACCTGCTGCTTAATGACTGCATCTGAATTCACTGTGGATAAAAGTGACTGCTCAATAACGACATGGTAGTAAATAGTAATATCAGCCCATCATGACAGTTGACAGTACTATGTGACTGAGGCTGCCGCTGGATGCTACAAGAGGCTTTAAGTCATAACATGAACACAGTAATAAATACATTGATACTCTTTAACGTATACCTGCATCATTGAGTACTTTGATTCTGCCGGGCTTCCAAACCCATTGACGCCAATAAAGCTGCTGCTGAAGTAAGAGTTGGTCAGATTAGCATCAGTCAGGGTTCCGCCCTCCATCCCTGGGACTGGAGAAAAGTATAACTTTAATATAGTATTATACGTGTGCGTATACTATTGTACTTACTCAATTCACATTAATGAGACAACAATAAAAATATGTACTGCTATTGAGAATTATCTAAAGTTGCATCGCATGGGTCCACATACTAATGATAACTGAAGGTAGAATGGAAAGTATAGGTACTAGCAACGTGCTTGCTTGTTTACTTGAGGAAACCTGGTCCACACAAGACAAAAACAACGCTCCCTGCATGGCAACCTGAGCTTCACACTAGTTATCTTCTCTTTTAGAAAATGAGATGATCTTGCATCCTTACGGTAATTGCATTTAACTGTAACCGGTGCCAACAGAGACACGTTTGATTAAAGTACAAGTGCAATCAATAATATCTGGACAAAACAACTAGTTAGCGTTGGGAGCTAGCTCACAGCTGTCATACAAACAACGGGCCTCCTGCATGATGCTTAGTGAAATACGTTAATTTCCCCAATGCTCATTTGGGAAATTCTACCAAAACAGGACTGTTTAAGTGCCAAACTAGAAAAAGACCACTAGCCGCTGAGCATGTATTGGCTACTTCAAACACGCAGGGACGAGTGAAGAAAGCCCCACGTTTCTGTGCAGGTCAAGGGCCCAAGTGAATCCCCGGACTCGATTTTAACAAAGCCAGATGAGGCCGACAAGTTCGGTCACAATGCTATAGTCCTTTGGTCTTTTAGACGTATCCAACCATACTCACTGGTCAATAACTGTCCGTCCAGAGGCGTGCCTGTAGGCCCCATGGGTTCGCTCTTTTTTGAGACATTGGTTCCAGCTCCACCTGGGCAGGCCGCCGCTGGACCAGCGAGGGAAAACCCCGCCGCCGTCACGGCTCCACCACCGGCCATAGATAACGGGACGGGGCTGCCGCCGCCACCGTGTAGTGACATGCTTGCCATGGATGGCTCTTCGTGTAAAAATTGACACTCGTTCCCATAAAAGCACGTCTTGTCTTTAGCGTAATATCGGCAGAACTTCACCTTGACGTTGGGCAGTGCAACACCTCCGAGCGGAGCAGCTGAAGCGGGGAGTCCACTGTTCATGGCACCGCCGCTGCCGCCACCGCCGCGGTCGGAACAGACTCGAACATAGAGACGCGGGTAGCTAGCGAGCTAGCTAGCCTGCGAACACGAATCCACCCGAAATATACGCTTTTAAATGTCCTCGGTGGTTTGATAATGTTCGCAACGCTTAAAGAACTCGCACCATTTGACTAATACTAGGTCGTTTGAGACAAACGCGTGTCCCGTGGTGAGACCTGGTCGTCGTCGCGGTCCGGGTAGCTCGTCGCCGTGCCGCTAGCCTGTTGTGGAGGCGCGCTAACGCTGTTGTTTTCTGCTCCGCACACTGGGAACACGCTAGCCTCGCGGTGCATTGTGGGCCGTCGGAGGGCAGCGCGCTGCGGGGCGGCTGGCTCTCACGTCGGGACCTCCAATCTTCAGACATGGGAGTGGGACCAAGGACACCAGTCTTCAAACATGGGACCTCAAACATGGGACAACCGGTCTTCAGACATGGTCCCACTGTGACAGGACCAGGTCCCACTGTGACAGAACCAGGACGCCGACGGACTGCGGTGCATAGGTTGAACTCGGATGCATGTGGTGCTCTGCTGTCCCAGGCCAGAGATGGTTGCTGGCGAGATACCATCATCTTGAGTCAATAGGTTTAAAAGGTACAACTTAAAGGGCGGGTCTTTCGAAAAGTAAAAACAAATGGGTATATTTATTGATAAAGCAGGAGATGTCCACTGCCTAACACTTGCTTTAAACAGGTGTATGCCTTGATTCCCATTCTCTATCCATCAGCATTATTCACATATTGTTAAACATTAATAGCAAACATTTGAGTCGCGTTTTCTTCCAGTTACCCTTTCATATTTGCCAGGTGTTTTAGAGAGACTATGAGCCAACCATAGCAGGGAGGCTGACCGCGTCATCATGCAAAACCACTTCTGCTGTTTAAAAGGCCTTCAGTGGCGACCACAGCTCAGAAGTCAGCCAGTCACTGGTCTGTTAAAGTGAATGTGCCATGCTGGGATACTGGGAACTGGTCGTGGGTAAGTCAGGGCATTTGTAGTTTTTCTTATCGGGATGAATATAAAAACATATTCATATTCTCCACCGCCGGTAATATAACGTGATATTGGTTATTACGAAGTTTGTTATACGATCATGTTTATTTATCATGCAAACATGAATTATTTAGTCAGTAGGCCTATTTGAGTTATTTATTTTCTTGGTTAGCGAAATTTCATACACCATTATATTGTAACATCGTTTTTAACCGTAGTTATTTTAAATATTAAAACATATTCATTAAAATGTTATAAATAGCTTCAAGAAGTTTAATGATTGTTTTTGAGAATCAACATGTGGGAGATTATTACAATTAAGTTATAATTAAGTTTTTTATTACAATTACAATTAAGTTAATCAGCAAAAGAGTATACAATGTTACTTTTTGGAGTATTAGTCGACCTACAACTTATTTAGCGGTTTTCTATTGACACATTTTTGCTCAGCTTTTAAAAAATAGGATGAGTCGATTCGGGTTGATTGCCAAACAAATCTAGGCTTTTAGCGATGGAAAAGGGAAACAATACTTTTTAATAAAACCGTTGTTGTTAAGTACTGCAAAGTAAACGTGAATATTGGTTTCATCACCCTGAAACTAGTCAGGCATGTCAGTTATCTCAATCATGTCAATCATGTCAATCGTATCACGTTCTGAATCGCAAAAGGAAATGAGAGCGAAGGTCTGAAAAAAGCAGATAGCGAGAGGTCTACCTCGAACTAATATAAGAATATGCCTAATGCACAGGCCTATTATGAATACAAAAGTCCTATTTACGATAAAGTCATCATTGTACTGCAACATAATACGTGCCTTATAGGTCGCATTATGCATTTGTTCATTTCCATTAGGCCTACATTCAAAAATATATATGTTTTTTATGAATTAATAAATATAGAAAAAACGTATTCACTGAAATATATTTACAACGAAAAAATTTATCGTGAGTAATTTTTCTGTTCTAAACAATATGTGTATATTTTGAACATCTGTTTTAAAAAGGCGGGTTTAGGCTGTTGCCTTGTAGTTGTATGACACACATAGTTGTAAGACACATTTCCTGTCTGGGATTCATCTATCTGGTCCACAAACCACATCTATGTGTGCTAATACTGTGTGTGTGTGTGTGTGTGTGTGTGTGTGTGTGTGTGTGTGTGTGTGTGTGTGTGTGTGTGTGTGTGTGTGTGTGTGTGTGTGTGTGTGTGTGTGTGTGTGTGTGTGTGTGTGCTATAAACCATGGTTGATCAAAACAAAACATCTAGTCCTGCTACTGTTGTTGGATGTCAGAGTTCACGGCCAGAATGCAGAAGAAGTACGTAAACTGTGCCAAAGCAAGGAGGTGAGAACTATTTGACTACCATTTCACTTCAGTTAATCTCATCGGAGGACTTGGAGAAAGTGGTTCCTCCCAAAGCTTCAAGTTCATATAACTTCCTAATCTTTAACTAGTTTTCAAAACCATTCAGACAAGCTTCATGTCATCATTTATCAAAGGTCATCAAGCAAACCCTTGATAAAAGTCAAGAAAAAAAAAATACATTTGACGGCTGACCAAGCTAGAGAGATTCACTATGCTATTGTTGCCATCAAACTGCGGTGTCAGCCATTGACACTTGGTTGTATACTGTCATGCATTTTCCGAAACTGCATGGAAGCCTTCATTGACTTAAATTGCTGTGCCTCTGTGGGAGTGTGTGTGGACGATGGCTGGTTTAAGCAGCTTCACCTGGTCGAGAATGATTGGACTCTGGGGCTGGGTGGGGCTGCACACCTGTTGCAGATCGATCATGTAGACAGGTAGCCATCTCCACACACATTCCGGGAGAATTCTCCAACATGGTAATATGGAGCATCAGGCCATGTATCATTATATGCAAAACCAATAAACCGGATTTTCAACATCCCCACCATGCGTACTTGTATTTGGAGGAGCCCAATAAAAGTCAACTAGGTGGAGTGTGGCAGCCACCTAGGTGGCGTGTAGCAAGGACCTTGTTACAGCCTAGTTGTCACTTAATCACCTACGTATCCTGTATGTTTAGGTCCCGTTCCCCCTGGATGGAAATGCCTCAGATCCCGTCAATGTAACAGGATGTATTGGCACCAGGCTATCCTTAGTAGGCCTTCCAGCAGACTCAGCCTGCTCCCTACACCAAGGAGTGGACCGAGTACTGACTCTGTGAGTGTGTGTGTGTGTGTGTGTGTGTGTGTGTGTGTGTGTGTGTGTGTTTATAAATGGGCAAAATAGTGTAGTGGCTAGGGTGTTTGATTCCCCAATGCCTGGATCCCATCAGTAGGTATCCGTCTGCACGGTGGCTGAAAGTCTATAGTTGTCTTTGATTGGAATTCTGTGCAAGTGGCCTTAGATAGAAATGGTGCTAAATGTTTACAATAGGTAATATTAAATGTGACTCCCCAGGGACAGGAGTCCTTCCATGGTGCTGTCCCCCCTGACTGCATCTGGGATCTACACAGTGAACTGCTCAGGGAGCGACAGGTCCCACTCGGCGCTGACCCTCTCTCTGCGCGTCCTGAGTGAGTCATCCTGTCGGGCTGTCTGTGCTGTCTCTGTACTGTGAGTCTTAGGGGTTTGATTCAGGGCTGATAGGTTCCGGAACGATCCCACACTGAATTAGCACTAGTACAGTCATTTTTTGATTAAATCAATTGACAAGGTTTTTATTTGGATGTTTCTAGAACGTCCCTCGCCGCCCTGGTTGGATTTCCATCCTGAAAAAGCCAATTTTTCCCCTGAAATCAAGTGTGTGTCTGAGAGCTACCCCGTAGCCACCGTCACGTGGTACACCAGCCTCCAAGTCTCCGGGTGAGATCAC
The DNA here is from genome assembly GCF_964030765.1 of Micromesistius poutassou. Classification (NCBI taxonomy): domain Eukaryota; kingdom Metazoa; phylum Chordata; class Actinopteri; order Gadiformes; family Gadidae; genus Micromesistius; species Micromesistius poutassou. The sequence continues at coordinate 2,196 of NW_028179854.1, read as the reverse complement.
TTAGGCCTGTTCGAAGGTTATCACATTCAACACATCTGGACTCATTTTCCATATCATCCAAAAAAACGATAATAAGAAGATTTTCAATAATGATGCATGTTCTTCTCTTCAACAGAAAAAACTTCTCAGAGAATCCGATCAAAACTTCCAAAAGCGAATTTGTCAATAAGAAGTTAATGTGCTGTGCTGCCAACGCCATAGGGACAGAATGCTCTCAGCTATACGACTATGGTAACGCAAACACTAACCCTAAACACTGATCTCCAAAATACAGGAACTTGAACACACACACACACACACACACACACACACACACACACACACACACACACACACACACACACACACACACACACACACACACACACACACAGCACAAGTTCTAGGAAAGGCTAAACATATTCAAGTTGCAATAAAAAAACTGAGAACTTCTGAGAACTTTTTCTGTTTATCTTATCAATCGGGTACTTCAAACGTATCTAACTTCCGCCGATCTCCAGCCACACACGCATATGTATTCCTTTCATGTATGTTGTTGGGTTTTGAGTCGTCCTGGACAATGGGTTAAAAGGAGAGAGGGTCTGACATGTAGAATCTGGCCACAGGTGGGAGTCGAACCTGGGTCGCTACCAGGCGCTGGAGCCAACAGCCAAATGTCTTATCTGTGTCTTTGCGTATTATGATTTGTTTAACTCATATATAGAAAAAATAAATCACCATCAAACATATAATAAATAGTGTGACGGACAATGACTACAAAGACGCACAAAGACCCAGAACACCAAGCAGTTCTTGTTCTACCATGTTGATGTGTTGGATGATATTTAAACCTGGTCCATCTAAAGACCTCTCTCACTGTCACCACACGTGTGTTTTCAAGACGTGAGCTCAGAGAGTCCAGCGGGTGTGGAGCAGCAGGAGGTGACGGAGGTGGTGCTCAGCCCAGGCCAGTCCCTGCTGCTCCGCTGCAGCACGGCCGAGCCCTACCCCGCGCTGGGCTGGAGCAAGGGCGGAGGACCGGACAGCACGACCAAGGTGAAGCCATCGTTTGACCTCAGAGAAAAGGGGTTAGCAGTGTGTTTGCATGGGGCCAGATAGAGGTGTCCAGGGGGTTTGAATCACAGCTGCCCTGGGTTACTACTGGGTTGTGTCCATAACCCTCTTGTACGCATCCTTGAGAGACATGTCTAAAACACTACACTCTGAGTTGCTTTAGATAAATCTTCTAAATGAGTACGTATTAAGTAATAGCACTCACTGTATCCTTCTTGTTTTGCAGTAAATTGCCCCATTTTTGCTTTGATTAAATACAATCTTTTCCTGGTGCTTGAAGATGGATGATCATATGGGAATTCAGATGGCCTACCTTTACATGAAGTCAGTGACACTGGAACAAAACGGCACATACACCTGTGTTGGCCCAAAAAACAAGACCATCTCCGTCCAAGTCCTGGGTTTGTAAAGCTAACTTCCTTCACACTCTCCACTAAGACAGGTTTATGTTACTCTTTAGAACATTGCTTAAGAGTAGGACACTGAACCCCTTGAGTTCCAGAACTGAGTTAACCGTTTTTTCTACCACCCCTTCTTTAGCCAAAAGCTTTGTATCTGTCAGTCTGGGTCAAACCAACATTACCATATCGGCCAAAGAGGCCATGAACTTCTGCTTGCAAGCCAACATCTCCTCCCACCCTTTGCCTGACTACTGTGCCTGGGAAACCCCGGATGGGAGAAGGAGGGACTGTGGAGGGCCCTCCTGGAGGAACAGGTAGCCAGTGCATTAAGCTGTTAACCGTCGTAGACTTCTACCGTAGTGCAGTTGATGTTCGGTGCCCTGTGCTATCCGACCGTCGAGTTCTGTGGAGCCAGTGGAGATAATAAGAACCACTGTCAGCCCATATGAGGGCAGTGGTCATAACATCAGTCCTTCAGTAGTATGTACTAGGGTGGTTTGTGTTTAGTTTGGTCTTCCGGTGAAATAACTAATCAAGCACTAAACATTATCCCACAGGACCAGGAGGCTGTGCGACCACATGAGATCTGGGGAATATAAGTTACACCTGATGGTGGGGCGTAGGAGAGTCACCCACACGATGACATTATGTGTAGCAGGTATAAGAAAACCGAGAGAGAATATGTGGACTATGGTTTCTATAGTAGTTTGGATGGCTGTGTGCACATGTTGTCTCCTTAACC
>NW_028179855.1:10000-12500 GCF_964030765.1 Micromesistius poutassou | reverse complement strand
GGGGGTGTGGGACGTTGTAGGGGGAGGCCTGGTCCGTGTGTGTCTGGGTCTGGGTGCTGGCCCAGTACGGGTCCCGGTCCCGGTCCCCCGGGGCCTGGACCTGGGGTCCCTCATGTGGGGGTGTTGCTGGGGGGTCTTCTGGAGGCATGGAGGTCGGGACTGGGGGTGTGGGACGTTGTAGGGGGAGGCCTGGTCCGTGTGTGTCTGAGGAAAAAAAGAAAGAAAAAAGAGGCAAAAACCACTTCAAGTCTTGTGGACCCTCCAGGGGACCAGGACCACGTCCTGTGGCAGGCCCAGAGAGTCCACCATCCCGGACTGGCAAGAACATCAAGTCCCCCTGAGCCTGGATGAACTAAAGAAACCACAAAGTCCATTTAAACTACCATGGGACGTGTTTTGGAAATTTAACAGAGTCTTTTCTGTAAATCTCCTAAAACGCAACCCATGGTGCACTAACTCTGGGACTCTGTCTGATTTTGAGAAAAAGAGAGAATCAAAAATCAGACAGAGTCTTTTCTCCGTAGTCTACCAGGGGCAGCTTTTAGTATACCATGGGTTGGTTTTAGTATACCATGGGTTGGTTTTAGTCTACCATGGGTTGGGATTTTCGGGTTTTTATACCAGGGGTACCGAAAACAAGAAAAATAGCAGTCTGCAGCCTGTAAAACTCTGGGCTTCGCCTACTACACGTTTGACCCCTGTGTTGGAAGGACATAGCCCATCCCGTGTGTAAGGGGGGCTCCAGGGGAAGAAGGCAGAGAACGGCCTGGAGGTCTTCTGGAGGCTCCAGAGGAGGGGGAACACGTCGCGTGTGAGGCCGAAACGGCTCACCATGTCGGACTGAATAGTGTAGTGAGTAGCCCCGAGTCTGGAGGTCTTTAGGACCCTCCAGAGGAGGGGGAACACGTCGCGTGTGAGGCCGAAACGGCTCACCATGTCGGACTGAATAGTGCAGCGAGTAGCCCAGAGTATGGAGGTCTTTAGGACCCTCCAGAGGAGGGGGAACACGTCGCGTGTGAGGCCGAAACGGCTCACCATGTCGGACTGAATAGTGCAGCGAGTAGCCCAGAGTCTGGAGGTCTTTAGGACCCTCCAGAGGAGGGGGAACACGTCGCGTGTGAGTCCGAAACGGCTCACCATGTCGGACTGAATAGTGTAGTGAGTGACCCCAAGCCTGGAGGTCTTTAGGACCCTCCAGAGGAGGGGGACCACGTCGCGTGTGAGTCCGAAACGGCTCACCATGTCGGACTGAATAGTGTAGTGAGTGACCCCAAGCCTGGAGGTCTTTAGGACCCTCCAGAGGAGGGGGAACACGTCGCGTGTGAGTCCGACACGGCTCACCATGTCGGACTGAATAGTGTAGTGAGTGACCCCAAGCCTGGAGGTCTTTAGGACCCTCCAGAGGAGGGGGACCACGTCGCGTGTGAGTCCGAAACGGCTCACCATGTCGGACTGAATAGTGTAGTGAGTGACCCCAAGCCTGGAGGTCTTTAGGACCCTCCAGAGGAGGGGGAACACGTCGCGTGTGAGTCCGACACGGCTCACCATGTCGGACTGAATAGTGTAGTGAGTGACCCCAAGCCTGGAGGTCTTTAGGACCCTCCAGAGGAGGGGGAACACGTCGCGTGTGAGTCCGAAACGGCTCACCATGTCGGACTGAATAGTGTAGTGAGTGACCCCAAGCCTGGAGGTCTTTAGGACCCTCCAGAGGAGGGGGAACACGTCGCGTGTGAGTCCGACACGGCTCACCATGTCGGACTGAATAGTGTAGTGAGTGACCCCAAGCCTGGAGGTCTTTAGGACCCTCCAGAGGAGGGGGACCACGTCGCGTGTGAGTCCGAAACGGCTCACCATGTCGGACTGAATAGTGTAGTGAGTGACCCCAAGCCTGGAGGTCTTTAGGACCCTCCAGAGGAGGGGGAACACGTCGCGTGTGAGTCCGACACGGCTCACCATGTCGGACTGAATAGTGTAGTGAGTGACCCCAAGCCTGGAGGTCTTTAGGACCCTCCAGAGGAGGGGGAACACGTCGCGTGTGAGTCCGAAACGGCTCACCATGTCGGACTGAATAGTGTAGTGAGTGACCCCAAGCCTGGAGGTCTTTAGGACCCTCCAGAGGAGGGGGAACACGTCGCGTGTGAGTCCGACACGGCTCACCATGTCGGACTGAATAGTGTAGTGAGTGACCCCAAGCCTGGAGGTCTTTAGGACCCTCCAGAGGAGGGGGAACACGTCGCGTGTGAGTCCGAAACGGCTCACCATGTCGGACTGAATAGTGTAGTGAGTGACCCCAAGCCTGGAGGTCTTTAGGACCCTCCAGAGGAGGGGGAACACGTCGCGTGTGAGTCCGAAACGGCTCACCATGTCGGACTGAATAGTGTAGTGAGTGACCCCAAGCCTGGAGGTCTTTAGGACCCTCCAGAGGAGGGGGAACACGTCGCGTGTGAGTCCGACACGGCTCACCATGTCGGACTGAATAGTGTAGTGAGTGACCCCAAGC
>NW_028179856.1:10000-14782 GCF_964030765.1 Micromesistius poutassou | reverse complement strand
CCAGATCCCGGGTTAAACGGGCATTGACGAGCATTTTTCGCCGGAGGGCTGAAGAAATTGGCCCACGGCAAATCATTATAGATGAGCACTACAGATGCAACGCTCGGTCCTACGGGTCAGGCTATTTCCTGGTTACTCCACACCCATTATGGCTCCTTTCCTCATAGCTTTCTCGTCAAGAGGAAATTACATCAATCATCATAGAGACGTGGAGTGTGTATTTCATGGCTGGTTTAAGCAGCCTCACCTGGCCTCCCCTGGACCCTGGGGCTGGCTGAGGCTGCACACCTGTGACACATTCAATGCAAGCCATCACCACACACACTTAAGAGAGAGAGAGATAGAGCTCTGACATGTCCGCAGTGAACACCTGCTCTGCCTGAAACATTCTTCCTTCACTGCAATGAGCTGGTTTTAAACACGGCTTTGAGGACTACTCGATTCTGCTTGGTCAATCACTGCATTCAGCGGTCTGTTTTTATAGCGGTCAGAATAACCATGAAAGTTAGTTGTATTTTGCGGCGAATTGTTAAGTGTCCATATGGGGCATATGTGAATATATGTTTATTGTGAATCTAGCCGTGTTAAAACCCCTTCAAGGTGATTCAAGAGCGTCAGGGCGTATGTATTTCAAACCGTTCATCTGGACCGGGTCATTTAATAAAATAAATGTGTTATGTATCAGTGGTTTTCAAGATACAAAGGAACTCTTTTGCAGTGCTTGGGTGAAGGTGCATACTTGATGTGTTCACTCGAAAACAGAAAGTACACCCCGCACCACTCTTAAATATCTCAAAACATATCTAAAACCTCAGAATCTCGAAAAATAAACACAGCACCACAGAAGCAGCGCATAACCCCTACTAAACAAACACAAAAATCGATGAGGCGCTTTTAAAATGTTTGGCAGGTGATGGAGCTGGACGGACATAGCTACTGTTTGTCGACAAACAACACAAAACAGAGCAGAAATGGAAGCACAGGGTAGTGAGTGAGTATCATACACAGTGACTCGCTGTCAAATTCTCTTGATAGCAAATATTTACACGATGATTTGTGAAACATATTGATTAGTGCCAGTGGGTGGATCGGATCTGAAGACTCCCCAACACATATAGTTGGTAAGTTTGCAAAGTACATTTTATATTTATGAATATAGTGAAAAAACACAGCTTGGCAGCAGACGTTGCCAACATCCAGCAATTAAACAGAGTGCCCCCCTTAAGCCCGGCTCACGACGAGATGTCTGTGTGAGTGGAAGAGTGGCCCTAGTGAAAATAGTAGAGTTTTAATAGATGAACCATCTACCTTTTGACTTTCGTCCCACACAGTCAGAACTCATCATGTCCTGCTTGGGATCCACTGTCTACACAGAAGGATATCCGATTGATGTCATGGTGTACTCGTGAGGAGTATGGACCAGAGGTTGATTGACACGTATGGGAATCATGTAGCCCTGTAATAGCTGTGGTCCCAGAACATGATCTCATTTTTGACTGGCAGCTCATCGACGTCTTACTGGAAGCGCTCGCTCGGAGCTCGTTACACACGTTAACATGGAGTCCCATTACATTTCAGCGGTACTCGGGTTGTCTTCTTAATTATTTCCTAGTGCTGCACAGTACGTTTCACTTTCCAAACCCTGGGTACTGCCCCTCCCCCCATCCCACCATTCCTCCACCCCAACCGCAGCATATTGCAAAAATTATTCATATCACAGAAGGCGACAAAGCTAGTAAAGCTAAAGTATTCTATTATCACAATTGCAATAAATACCCCAACACACCCATCCAACTAGTTTGTAATTTTGCAGTTTCCTCTGCGCAGAACATGAGAGCGAAAGATTGCGGTCTTCAGTCAAACATTAATAAACAATGACACCATGTTAAGGAAAGCCATCCAGTTTAATTCTGGTTCCTAATCCTTGAACCCACCGTGCTCGAATAAGTAACCCAGGTAACACAGTAGCAAATAAGTACTCCCATCTCCAGTATCACACAGCTTTAAATACACCTACTCCCGACGGATGGAGATGCATCTCCCACGGGGCCACAGGGGAACCTCTCTCCATAATATTAAAGTGTGTTTGAATGCGGAGCCGTGCTCCCGGCGGATAATGCCGTAATTTGTACAGTAGCTGCCGTCCTGGGGGAAACGCAATGTCCCCTGCACGTTGCGGGACACAGGCCATGTATGACGCATCCATCTCATGTAGCACGCCTGATAATAATGAAATGTGTCCTGCCTAATGGCTGGCACGTAATTCTTAATTCTGAAATTAGAACGGCATCTTTTTTATGGCAGAGCATATTTGAGCAGTGAATAGGCTATCACTGACTCGCATTTTATGTCTGCAATGTCAAGCCAAACTTTTATTTTAATGTTTGGTTTTCTGTTCAGGAGGTTTGGGGACACTGCTGATAATGTTGACATAACTGTTTAATCACATCCGCAGAGGATAAACGAGCCAGGATGTGTTTAATTCCCCGTCCCTGTTCTACCTAGCGGAAGAAGTGCGGGAGAGAACCCTGAAACAAAAGTGTAACATTTCAAACTGCATTATTAATGCTTTTGGGCGGGTGCCACAGCCCACCCTTTAAAAAAAAGCTGCACAGTGCAATGGTTATTAAAGATGGCTACCTGTGTGACAGGGAGCTCTGCTAACAGCAGAGTTCACAGGTCAGCCATTTAGTTCTAGTTCAGATCGCCAGTGTACGTCAACATGTGGTATACTAGTTTGACAACAGAGCCTGAGGTAACAGACCTTTGAGCAAAGAACTGGAACAAAAGCCACAGAGCTGACCTTCCTTCCAGACAGAAACTAAACACAACATTGGTGTATTTCTTTGGACGGTAAAGTTGTTAAAAAAAAAAGGTCTAGTCTCCCCCAAACAAATACCACCCCCGAAATAAAACCAAAAACAACAATCTCACCTGTTAATAAGCGTTGAATGAGAATCCTAATGTTGTGTTGACACAATTCCCTTTTGATGAAAAACAAATACCTAGGTTGTAGCAATCACACCTGGCAAAGGGGCTGAGGCTGTAGCAAAAAAGTAGAAAAAGGATCAGCGACTTTCTCTCAAACACATTTATTTTTCAGCCTGTGGAACGAAATGTGTGTGTGTGCGGTTTGAGGGTGCATTCATGTGTGCAAGAATGAAAATCAAGGCCTCCACCATTGGGAGAGAGAAACTTTCCCCGACACAATTCCAAGGGCCCGTTCACACTCGTTTACATGCACAGCTCGACTATGCTCCTCAATTGGACAACTGCAATTGTCCGCCTATACATGGCGGTGAATAAATCGATTCATTGACCGAAGCGTGTCATGCCCCAATACGATAGGTGGCGCTGTGCCCATTTCAACTAGTGGTAATAGAGCCACCGGTTGACCTCTTTACGTCACCAGCAACAACAAACTCAGGCGGCATTCGAGAAAGATGTTTTCAGTAGACAGCTGTCAGTTCACTTCGGGTCCATATCATATTTCTCCGAAGCTCCATTGTTCCGACCTCTCGGTCGTATGCTGACTCCTCCGGCTGCTCTGCCGGCGGAGGAGTCTGCATACGACCGAGAGGAACAATGGAGCATCAGAGAAATTATATGGACCCGAAGTGAACTGACAGCTGTCTGCTCAAACATCGCTTTCTCCTCCATGTCGCGTTTCAATCACTTCAGAGAGTCTTCAGAGAGTCAGAGAGTCAAAGCCAAAGTTAATTTCCCCCAATTCCTTTTCCCCATGGGCGAGATAAACCCGACTAGGAGTCTTTACTTGTTGTGGAAGTACCAGAGAGTCGGAGAACCCAACACAGTCTATAAGATTCATAATATCAGAGAATACCCCCATCAGTTTGGCCGCAGCGCAATGAATGAATAAAGATCGTAGTTATTTTACAACCTTGTTGATGAGCAACATTTAGAAAAACATGTACTTTTAATTCAGCCTTGGGTTAAATCAAAGCATAGTGTGTACTGAATGCATGTTGATGATGATACACTCCTTATAGGGGGTAACTACATTGGCACGACACCGGCTTCCTCCATCTTCCGCCAGCTTTTAAAATAAATTGCCTATCCGAAGTGAGTTGACAGCTGTCTACTGAAGACTGACATCTTTCTCCCACCGGAGCAGCCCCTCCGCCGCCCGTCCATATACGGCATTCTCCGCCCCGGTGCAATGAATGAATAAAGATCGTAATCACGTCGGGAGAAAAAAACATTTATTTTGACAGATGTGCCCGAAGTTACTACTTTACAACCTCGTTGATGACCCACATTTAGAAAAACATGTACTTTTAATTCAGCCTTGGGTGAAATCGAAGCATAGTGTCTGTTAGTGGTGGCTCGTTTGCGAACGAATCAGTTTGAACGAACGACTCTTTAAAGCGAACAAACCGACCTGATGGCCGCTCTCGTTCGTCGTCGTTTGTCTCGTTCATTCTCCGAGACTCGACTCCCAGCTCCACCCACTAGTCGCTGACTCGCGAGTCGCCGTTCGTTCACTGACTGTGTTTAGTGGTGAAGACTCGAGGACTGAGAAGTCATGAGAGTCAGCCGGGCAACAACATCCCGATTCCGAACATGAAGCACTCCTCAGCTAAAAGGAACTTAGATAATGTTGTGTTGATTGATGACCGTTTGCACCATTGCACGATCGTGATTCGTTTGAGAATGAGAACGAGGGAGGAGCCGAGTCTGACCGACTCGGCTGAGAATCATGATTCACCGCTACCGGAAATGCGAACGAACGAACGAACGAATGAACGACTCTTCTTGGCG
>NW_028179856.1:0-5000 GCF_964030765.1 Micromesistius poutassou | reverse complement strand
AAATTGCAATGTTTGGCTAAAGTGTGTTCTGAAATGATGTCTGGGGTGGAGCTGAGGAACTTGTGTACAGGCTGGGGTTTGCGAAATGGTTGAGAATCAGAAATGTTCAAAATATAACCTTTTTCTTTTGTTCTTAGTTTCCTTCGATAAGCCATAGACCGGCCCCAACTTTGGTTTAATATTTGCATCTATGCATTCACGCTCACTCACTCACTCACTCACTCACTCACTCACTCACTCACTCACTCACTCACACACACACACACACACACACACACACACACACACACACACACACACACTCTGCAGCTAAATCTATGTTCGAGAGCACAATGCAGATTTCAAGTTTTGGAATAGCCTCATAAATCCCCGCTGTTGGTTACCGGTTTTGTTTTGTCAGGCGGTTGTCGCGCTGAAAGCGCTGTGATCCTGATTGACGGGTGTTCCCATCCCGTCTGCCACTGTTACTCATCCGGGGATTGGAGCACCCGTCTCAGAGGCCCGTCAAGCGACCTTGAGCCTGGCTCCCGAGGATGGAAAAAAACACCCACAAAAACACCAGCCACCCCTCGCTCCCTGTGGAAGCGACAGAGGGGGAGAAGGAGCCATTGGTACGGCCGCTCAAATCCCTCCATTCAAGGGGCTGATAGATGGCCACACGTTCCAGGCCGCATGAGGGTATTCAGACGAGAATATAACAGAGAGCGAACGAGAGAGAGCGAGAGAGAGAGAGAGAGAGAGCATTCCCCAATCCCTCTCAAAGAAAACCGTCTAAAAACAGATCGCTCTCTCGCCGCGATGAGAGGGCGATTGATGCTCCCTCCAGATAATCGGGGGTAGCAGAGTGGGAACCAGACAAGGCGATGGTGGTTGACGTGTGTCGCGCCGTTCTCCGTTTACGTAAGTATCATTGACAACGCCGCAGTCCGGGCTCCGCTCGGCGCATACCTGAGTTAGAGCGCCGCGCTTATGAGAGGATCCTATTTCGGGTGCACCACTTGTTATGAGAGAGCGAGCAAGAGCGAGAGAGAGAGAGAGAGAGAGAGGTAGCGTGTGTGAGTTTGTAGTGTTGAGTGTTACAGCAAAAAAAAAGGGTCAGGAGAACATCGATAAAGAGAAGGCGAGGGGACCCGAGAGCGATGGAGAGTGTGAAAGGGTGAGAAGGTATAAAGACAGGAGGGAGAGAAGGATCTCTGCATCGTCATGTTGATTGGGACTTCTCAGATGAGAGGCTCCAGGGGCGGTCACGTGAGGTCACCCCCCCTGACCCCTGGTGGCGTGTGGCCCGGCGGGGGGGGGGGGGGGGGCAGGGCCTACTGGGGATCGCTTACTGAAACGAGGAGTGCAAGGGGCACGTGCACAAACCAGACCCGATGGAGCCGGTCGTCTCAAAGAGCTCTGTGGTCACACATGGTCGCATGTCTAGTGTGTAATTCATTCATAAGTAATGAGCGAATGTGTGAATTCTTGCATGAATGAATGGATGGATGCATGAATTGGCAGGCATTGGAATGCAGGCGTGCAAATAATGTCGGAATGCAAATAATGGGAAGAATGTGGCAAAAAGAAAAGACCACAGCCAAACCAAAAACCCTGCCCCTCTTCGTCTTTCCCCCTCTCCTCGCTGTCCGTCTTTTCCCCTCGCGGTCCCATCCCCGTCTTTCACTTGAGAGGAGCAGATTTTCTGTGGAGGCGACAGACAGTCCAGGATCCATAAGGCTCCAGCACCAGATTTTCATTCCATCTGCACTGTTAAAACAGGCAGCAGTGGATGCCTGTTTGCCTCCAATGCTCTCTCCCTATCTCACTCTCTCGCTCTCTCTCTCTCTCTTTTTCTCTCTTGCTCTCGCTCTCTCTCTATCTCTCGCTCTTTTTCTCTCGCTCTCACGCTCTCTCGCTCTCTCTCTCTCTCTCTCTCTCTCTCGCTCTCCATCTCTCGCTCGCTGCACTCCGCTCAGCTCTGCTGCAGTGGATGGGGCTGGCGGCTCGCTCGCTCGCTCGCCCGCTGACAACCTGCCTCGGCATAGGAGATCCCGGCGTCTTTCGCTGTTGTTGTTTTCACCGCACAACAACCACCACTTCCATCCCCTTGGCTCCCAGGGGTGCGTTTACATCGCCACTGACCCCTCCTCTCTTCACACGCACAGAAACGCACACACTCTGCTTTCCCCTGCCCTGCGTCCTCACCATCAGAACATCTGGATACACGAAAAAGCAACGATACAAGAAAACGGAAGGGGAAGAAGAAGAAGAGACAAAGTGTGAGGACAGTGCATCAAGGAAGTCTTTTGACTTCTTTTTTTTTCAACCAGCCCATGTTTTGCTCCTTCTCACGTGTAACTGTGTGATCCTCTGGGTTTCCTCCGATCCCTCCGTCTCCTTCTCCAGTCTCCTCCTCCTCCTCCTCCTCTTCCTCATCCTCCTCCACCTCCTCCTCCTCCCTCGGAGACAGACAGTCGACCCACCGCGCTCTCTCTCCTCCCATGCCGTCCGTGCTCAGGCTCCGTGTCAGGTGAGTTGCCGCGGCGATTCCCCCTCCTCTCTCCGTTCCTGCTCCCTGGATGGATGGATGGCTGATGGGCAGTGATGCTGTGTAAAGGAAATGGAGGGGTGCAGATGTATGGGAGGAGGATGTGCCTGAAGTTGAAGTTTAGCGTGTAGTCTATAGTATAACACACTTTACGACAGGAAAACAGTGTATTTGTGTGTGTTATAGTTTTTTGTCTGTGTATGATAGAACATGTGTGTTTGTGCATGTATGTACACATCAAAGTCGGTATATGTGTATGTTCATTCACTGCTGCAGTACTACTTCTCTCTTAAACATGGGAAGGCAGGATTTACCACTCTTGAAAATTGCTGCAGTGTTTGATGTTGCTGTATGAGATTTCAAGTCAGCCGGATGTGGGAGACCTATAGATTTAGTGGTCTGTGATTGGGAAGTTTTGCTGGCTGGTGAACGTCTGAACACTTGCATTCGACCATGCAATGGATGTGTGTAATGAGGAGGGGGGACACAACGATTTGCATAGGAGATTTTTACAGTATGTGTGTGTGTGTGTGTGAGTGTATGCGTGTACACAGTGTGTTTGTGGGCAGTTGAATGCAGATATGGGGAACTCTAAAGGAGAGGGGCTGAGCCCTGCATTGTTGCGTTTGTGCAACACTGAAATGTGTGTGTGTGTGTGTGTGTGTGTGTGTGTGGCATGCCCACACGCACACGTGTCTTCCTCCAGGCCACCCCTACGGGCTCTTATTCCAGAGCCCAAGCAATGCCAGCATCTTTATTTTTTTTTCTCTCCTCACTTTGATCGGACACAGGGAAACCTACGTTGGCTGTGATGTCACTTCAGCAGTTACTGGGCGGCGGTGCTCTACCGCTGGTGCGTAGGTGGGGGGGGGCGGGGGGGGGGGGGGGGAGGAGGGGGCTGGCGGTGGCAATTTACAACTCCAGGCTTAGTGGACTCCTGCCTCCCACCCACAAATCATTTGTGTGTGAGTGTGTGTGAGATTGTGTGTGTGTGTGTATGTGTATGTGTGTGTGTGTGTGTGTGTGTGTGTGTGTGTGTGTGTGTTGCTGAAGCTGGCGGAGTCCGCTCCAGCCTCTCATGTGTCCACTGTTGCTGCACTGCAGAGACACTCTCTCTGGCTAGGACTGCTAAGCGGGGGGGGGGGGGGGGGGGAGATGTGCTAGCACACGCACAGGTTTGGGTCGGGAGAAACAACCGCTCTGTGCAAGTGTGTGTGTATGTGTGTGTGTGTGTGTGTGTTCAGCCCCATCGTGTTGCATTCAAGTCGTGAGTCGGCGGAGTGGATTGTATTTTTAGTGCGAGCGGCAAACTTTATTTTTTTTTTAAGGGTAGATTATGTGTGGAGTCATCGACGCAGGCAGGCGTGATTCACGAGTGATGACTCGTGTGCAGGGTTCCTCGGAGCTCCGGATGTTTCTCTCACCTCACCCCAGCGCTAACAGAGGCAGAACGCGTGTTCCTGTGTCAACAGTTAACCGCGCAGGCCGTCGTGGCAGCCCGTACACTTCCAGTACGGCGGCACTGAGCACGTCATACTTAATATCACTGAACCAAACCACTTTATATGCGCATGTATCCCCCTGATGTCCACGCGTAGCCGTAGACGCCGACGGCTGTCGGCAGCGCGTGTGCTCATCACCCGAGTCAAGTGTTCTTGATCTTCAGGTGGGGCCCCTGAGGCGAGAGTGGACGACGTGGTCAGGTCGATCGACGTGCCACAGTGCCAATCGAGCCACAGAGGGCTTAACGGCACCGCCACTCAATATCCAGGGTTCGTGCAGAACAATGCAAACGACACCTCTGACGATCTGTGACGGTCAGAGTGAGAGTGGCCCTGGCCTGGCCGTGTGTGCGTCCATATTGAGGCCGGGGCTCTAATGATCACGTACGCTCTGTGGAGCAGGCGCGTGGCGTGCGCGGGCATGCTTTACTGCCTCTTCATTTCATTACCTCAACGGAAGCCCCAGCGCCGGCGTTCCCGGCATCCAGTCAGCGACTCGATCTCGGAGAGTCGCCATCCGGTCTGAGCAGTCCCCTCCACCTGTCACGCGGTCGCCCACTCTCACACACACAGGCAATTACGCACCTACGCACAGACACGCACGCACGCACGCGCGCGCAACACACACACACACACACACACACACACACACACCCACCCATTGATCCCACACAGACACACTCCACATGCACACGCATGCACATAAATGCATTATCCATGGGCCGGTCATCGCTCAGCCAGCACCCTTCGCCTCGATTTTGGCGTCACTCACCAATTAGTTTATTAATCTGGATGACAAGGGCAGGATATGGATCTTCGTGTCAGGCGTCCCACCCTGTTAGACACGCACACATACACGTACTTACACACGCACATGCACACATTCACATAAACATACAAAAAAAACCAACGCAACAGAGACATGCACGTACACTCACACTTACACATACACTGACACATAAATACAT
>NW_028179857.1:5000-17609 GCF_964030765.1 Micromesistius poutassou | reverse complement strand
CTGATGACCCCGCTGAGGGCGTCCACGTTGAAGAACCGCTCCAGGTCCGTGTTCCGGTCGATGGAGTACCTGGGCACACACACACACAGGGTTTTTGTTTAACCAAAGGTTGATTTCACTGTGTTTACGTTTCCAAACACAATATCGTTAGTCATCGTTATAACCCACATGCCAATTGTCAGAGGCTTTTATCCAAAGCCTCTGACAATACCGTGAGTGCATGTGGGTGGCCGCTAGTGGGAATCGATCCCCTAACCCTGCCTTGCTCTACCAGTTGAGCTAGACAGAAGCTCTTATCATGTTTGACTTTGATCAAATTTGTTGTTATCAGCAGCCAGTTCATTATAGATAGATGCCGCACAGTCCCTGAAACATCGATAATAATTGTTTTTGTTATTAACCATAATAATATATTAATATAATAATAACATAATGCCAATAACAACCATCCTCATCATCATCATCGTATACCAAATGATAAAAGCGATTTATTTCTCATTAACATCGGAGCCCTACCAAAACATTTGGAATCATCGTTATTTAATTCAGAGGAAAAAAAACTAAACTTGGCTGTCCGGTATCTGCCCAGACAGACCAAGGCATTTTTAATTTACACCGCAACTCGTATTTCTACAGAAAAAAAACGAGGACTTTGATTAGCCCGACATCCAACGTATATTACTGCAGTGTAATTTGACTCTTTGATTGCGTTAGTTCCACAATAACTCAAATTTCAACCGACGTCTCGTAATATATCGACATCGTCAATCGCCATTGCAGTCACAAAAAGAGGCAATTTACACCCACAATGCTGCAGTAATTACATTTGTGATTAAGATTACCAACAACCCTGACAGAGCCACGGCCGCCATACAGTACTCATTTAATTAATAATAAAACATCGAGCTGGGATTTGGAAGCGACACACCACAGATTGGCTCTGTGCGTGCGTCTTAAGTCATAAATGCCAGGGCCCGGTGTTTGTGAGTGGGGCAGGCCCCCAAAGGGAAGGGGGGGCCCCTGCTCTTGTTCAAGATGGCCTTTCACTTGTGCTAACGCAGCGCTCCTTGGCCCCGCGGTCGCCATCTGCCAGGGGCCGTCGTGTCTCGCCGCCACACAGGACCTGGCTCAGAGAGCCCGCAGATTCTTTACAGATAATGTGGAGTGGCTGAAGGCGCTGGTTCCCTGTTTAGCATACACACACATACACTCATAGTCTGACCTCTCCTTGGGGTGTTTTTTTTTTCTCGGCTTCTGCTTTGAGTTTTTTATTAGAGTTTCAATTTGTCTGTGAAACCCAGAGAACACTCGCGAGAGCTTATGCTGTGGAGCACTTTCCCCAGTGGGGTGACTTTGATTTTAGTACTGAGAAGCATTCAGCCACAATAAGGCACAATGTAGTCTCGGATACTTGTCTTACCGTAATGATAGTGGTGAAGGATTAAATAGGCTATAATCGTTGAATAAAATTGTGTCTGGAGTTTTTAACTCCAATAATCTGGATTTCCACTACAATATTACCAGTGACGATTTCATGCCTTACAGTTATAGCTAGCTAGCTGTATGTTGTTTATAGTTAATATAAAATAAAATATAAAAATGTTTTTTGATTAAAACAAAATCCCACTTCACGGTGAGGTTTGTGGAAGGTGGCATATGATTAAAGTTAGTCAGCTGAAACAAAATGTAATCATTAAATCCAAACTGTATTACCGTATGGCGCTGTTTGTGGAGTCAGGGTCGTGTGCTGAGACTCTTCCAATGGACGTTCCCATCCTGGCGTCCTCCGACACCACCATCTTGAGGAGCGGAGTGGAGAAGACGGGTGGCTCATTGACGTCCTCCACCGTCACCTTGACGACGGCCACGTCGCTAAACGGGCCGACGCTTAGGAAGTTGGAGTCGATGTTTCTGTTGGTCGCCTCGATTCGAAGGGAAAAACTGCTCTTTGTCTCGAAGTCCAGAGGCTAGCAATGACAGAGAAACAAAAAAGAAAAAAAAGAGAAAAGAGACGTTTTTACAAAACAAAGAATGTCAGATTTATACTCTTTCACAATGTGGCAGGCGTTTCGAATGTGTTCTAAACGTGGACACTTATATTATAAAACCACGAATTGTGTGAAGCTTTTCATATTCCACATCGCTAATTATAAAGCAACACACACAACAATGTTACTACAAAAATATCACAAAGTTGCCTTAGGTCGTTACCATGTGGATTTCTTCTCAGCGCCAAATGCATTGTTTTAAAGCTCATAGTGTTCGAGCTGAAACAAGGGATTCACCTCCACATTAAAGACAGGTGGAGGAGGTTCATCAATCAAAAGGGTTTGACCTTCCAAAAAAAAATCTCTCTTTTGAGATGCAGCCTCAATAGCGTCTCCGTCTATGGCAGTGAATACAAAGCAGCCAAGATATGGATAGGTGCGAAAATTTGCCCTGACCTCCTGACAAAGCAGGAAATTAAAAGTAATGAAGAACACAGGTTCTAAAGACTGGCCATAATGCTGCTCAACATGGGGCCCTAACACACTCTTTCATAACACTCCTTCAAATCGATTTTCCGCACCTTGAAAGCGTTATTATTTGTTCTGAGAGCGGCACCAATCAACCCTGATAAGACATTCAGAAATGATTGCTTCTTCACAGGAATGTGGTGGTGTCCTCTGGCCTCCCACTGCACCCTATAATACAGCGTCCTGCTGCATCCCCACACTCACTGACACGTCCATTGTCGTCCGGGCTCTTATAGATCCTTGTCGTATCTCGCGAAAACAAACAAAAGATCAAATTCTGCCATCTGACAAGCATGGCCGTTGGCCAACAATGGATTCCACTCTAACAAAGGACAAGAGCCATATCTCTGTTGGCCCTTGAGACTTTTTAATGTTCTCGAACAGAAGAGCAAATGTATATAATAACAGCACTTTTCCCATAGCCCTGTTCAACTTCCCCTGAAATAGAAGACCTTCTATTTTGGTTTGTGGCATACCCGGGCATGGTGTGTTTGTTTTGCGTCGCTGCTATTTAGCAGACGCTTCTATCAAATGCCACGATTTTTCCCGACCGATTCAATTAATGAGCAGGCAGAGGTTGGGGCAGCCTGCTCCACGACGCCTCACCCAGATAGGCTCCAGACATCAGGGCTTTGAACCCAGGACCTCTCAGCTTGGACTTAAATGTCCTAGGTCCTACAGAGTGAACCTGTGTGTCTGTTGAGTTCCACTGTACCAATCTTGCTCAAGGACAGGTCGGCTTTGGGGGATTTAACCCAGAACCTCCTATTGCTACACAGGGTGTGCTGTAGTGGGATGCGCTTGTTTTGTTGTACTGCTGTACCTTCAACAAGACGAAACGTTTCTTTTTGGATAAAGGGCTTGGGTTTGGGGTCATTCCTATTCGCGGGGAATGAGTGCTGTAGGTGCGTTAGGGTGCGTTTGTTTCGTTACCTTCAGCAGCACGATGACTCCCTCCTGGGTGTCCTCGTCAGTGGAGATATTGAACACCCCGAGGTGGTCTCCGTCCATGAGGCGGTAGTCCATCTCCGCATTGGGGCCTACGTCTGCATCCGCCGCCTTCACCCGCGCCACCACCGAGCGCACAGGAAGTGACTCCAGCACCGTGTTCTGGTAGTTCTCTAGGGAACAGGAAGTACAGCGAGGGGCGGATTAACGTTGACAAAATTAAAGTAGTTGCCAATAATAATAGCAATGATACGTATTGATAATACAAACTATATGAACGTAATAATATTGTTATGATTCTTGATAGTTCTGATTATTACCATTGCACATTTCATCCATCATTTTATTTTTCATAGCCCTTTCTAACACAAGCAACTAATAAGCACCATAAAAACAGGATTAAGCAAGAATAACTGCAACACAACAAAGAGGAAGGAGAATAGATTACCAAAAGAAGAAAACCACAGTTTGAATTCGATACTCAATGACCGATGGAAAGGCAGGTTATTTCATATCGAAAGCAATGTAAAGACATCACCTTCAAGCAGCCAAGATGTGTAATAAGCCACATGTTTTTAATATCCTCGCGCGTCTGGGTGATAAATTCACGTAACAACAGGCAGAGCTGGGAACAGATGTGAGCGGAGTGCTAATGTCATAGATGCCTCTGACAGCTGCACACAACCATTAGAATGCGACGCAGAGACTTGATTTACGCAACGACGGAAGCAGTCACAACCTACTTGGTTATCTTATCGTGTACTTATGTTTAATTTATGAGTGAGGGGGACATAACCGGGACAAAACAAAGCTTTGAGTAATTACAATTAAACCTTCGCCGTGTATCGTTGATAATGCCGGAGCCGCGTGTTGACATTCAATCTCTCTGAAAAAAGGCTGAGAGGAATTCAGAGTGGGGAAACAAAGTCTGCTCTGAGAAATAGTGTAAAGAGGGTAAAAACTGCCAGATGCAAGTCATTTTTCTTTTTCACTGAATAAATTATCGAGCTTGAGTTTCACGATTCGCCCTGAATCGCGAACCTGGACATGTGAGCTTTCCCAAACACTCGGCTAAATCCCACGAGCAAATAATCTTCTAACGTTTGGGAATCCTCTACCTCTGTTTAATTATGTATGCACACGTTTCTTTTATCTCAGTGCTTTCGTCCATTCCAAAAGGAATGGACGAAAGCAGTTTTCATCTCTATCGTTAACATGAATTGGGTTTAAATTATCTTTTGAGGTTCTGCCATTAGTCTTGAGATCCAAGCGATAGATGCTCTTTCACCTGCTGGACTCTGTCTGAGGATTGCCCGCCGTATCCCCTCGACCAGGCTTTAAAGAAGCCCCCCCCCCATTTCCCCGGAGGCGGAGTGCTTTCCAGGAATAAAATGGCTGCCCCAAAATTCTATTACTCAGATAAAAAAAGTAAAAAACGGTCCATTCATTGTGTACCGCCAGGCTTTTTGTCCAGTTAAACCTGGAGGACTTAAAAGAAGCAGTGTTAAGGGGAATAAAAGGAATAGAATCATATTCATAATCATAATCTGCCCAATCACCATGGCGTGAGCTCATTACCAGACCTTTTCCTGTTTCCCCTCTCGCTCTCTCTTCCCCCCCCTCCCCCGCTCTCTCTCTCTCGCTCTCTCCCTCGCCCCGATGACTATGCCGCCGCCACTGCCGCGGCCAAATGCTAATCTGCCCCGACATTGTTTGCTGCCGTGTAATCTTTGTAATGGCTTTTTAATTTGCCATGGAATAGAGCCTCTTTACAAGACTGAAAAAAACCTCGGCTTTGCTCTGCCCTCCGCCCACGACCCGCCCCCTCCCCTCCCTCTTCTTCCTCCTTCCTCTTCCTCCTTCCCTCCTCTTCCTCCCCTCGTCTTCCTCTTGTGGACGTGCGACACTCCCGCCAGCGCTCTGACCCCCCCCCCCGCCCCCCCCCCCCTTCGTGACCCCGCAACCTTTGCCGGGGTCTCCCCCACCGTCCATCACTCCCTCACTCCGGGGGTTAAAGTGCTTTCGCCCGGTTTGTTGTTGGAAACCTTACACCTCCCCCCCGCCCTCACCCCCACCCCTCGCCCGCCACCGAGGGGAGCGCCAAATTGACTGGACTCCGGCGGTGGTGGTGTGTACGCCTGCGGGCCGCGCGCGACCCCGCACGTGGGCGGCATTCTGTTATGGCGGGAAGAAGCTCACGACGCTCCTTTGAATGACAGCGGGCCTGGAAGCCATTAGCGGTGGAATAGGCTGACAACCCAAAGAGAGAGGATGGAAAAAAAAAAGGGAAAAGGAAAACGGCAGGTTGATTGATCCCGGGGTGGAGGGCTGAGAACGAGCACTCAGCTCTGATGAAGAGGAGGAGGAGGAGGAGGAGGAGGACAGCACAGGAACTTCTGAGGAGGGGAGAGGTATTGAGATGCAGAGGGGGAGAGCGGGGCTGCGTTGCTTTGCACTTGGCAGCCAATCCAGATTGGATGAGGTAACGAGTGTTATTAGAGGGTTTGAATGGAGCGAGGGGGGAGGGGGGAGAGAGAGAGAGAGAGAGAGACGAGTATATCAGTTATAGAAAGAGAGAGAGACCGAAGGTGTATTGTTGATCAATGAGAGAGAGAGAGAGAGAGAGAGAACGAGTAACGAGTGTTATTAGAGGGTTTGAATGGAGCGAGGGGGGAGGGGGGAGAGAGAGAGAGAGAGAGAGAGACGAGTATATCAGTTATAGAAAGAGAGAGAGACCGAAGGTGTATTGTTGATCAATGAGAGAGAGAGAGAGAGAGAGAGAGAGAGAGAGAGAGAGAGAGAGAGAGAGAGAGAGAGAGAGAGAGAGAGAGAGAGAGAGAGAGAGAGAGAGAGAGAGAGAGAGATAGTATATGGTTGGAGAGACAGATAGGGAGAGAGAAGGTATATTGAAGAGAGAGAGAGAGAGAGAGAGAGAGAGAGAGAGAGAGAGAGAATATCGGTTACAAAAAGAGAGAGGTAAGGTGTATTGTTTAGCGAGATAGAGCTATTGAGAGAGAGTATCAGTGACAGAGAGAGAGTAGATCAGTTAGAGAAAGAGAGGGATACAGAGTATATTGCTTTGAGAAAGAGAGAGAGATTGAGAGAGACAATGAAAGAGAGAGAGACAGAGAGGGAGAGAGAGAGAGAACACCGTCCGAGAGTTTTGATTATGTTTCATAAACTAGTAACCTTGCTGCTGTTATCTGTGTGTTATGTTCAGGGAGATAGTGCTGGTGCTAGTCTTTAAAGGTTTTCCCTAGAAGATATGCGGTCAACCTTTCTACAACACACATTCTTTAATGATTACTTCAATTGCCGCGAGTCCTGTCTTACATTTGTTTTCCTGCTTTGAAATTATTGATCAGGATTATTGATTGTATGTTTATTTCATTTTGAGTATGAAATGGTCTTTAGGGCATCTGCCTAATCAGAAATGCATCCATAGTTGATCTGATAATAACCGTATTTGTACAAGTACATCGCTTACTTGAAACTTAGAAAGTAAGTTATTAAATATACCATTTCATAATGGTGTTTTCCAGTGCTACGCTACTCATGCTATGAGAGGCTACTCTGTGGTACACCATGCTATGCTACGCCACAAACTGCTTTGCATCAATATTGGATATCAATTATAAAAATTGTAATACACTGATGATTCAAAGATCACTATTGTACGTAATGCATAAGCAATAAAGACACGTTATCAAATTGCTATGCTATGCTATGCTATGCTA
The DNA here is from genome assembly GCF_964030765.1 of Micromesistius poutassou. Classification (NCBI taxonomy): domain Eukaryota; kingdom Metazoa; phylum Chordata; class Actinopteri; order Gadiformes; family Gadidae; genus Micromesistius; species Micromesistius poutassou. Next base: position 10,408 of record NW_028179857.1, on the reverse strand, counting down.
GGCCACCCTGATCCATGAGGGAGCGGGGTCCTTACTGTGCGGAAAGCGCGGGGGGTTGTCGTTCACGTCCGTGAGGGTGACGGTGACGGAGGTGGTCCCGGAGAGACCCCCCATCTGGCCCACCATGTCCTTAGCCTGGATGACCAGCACATACTGGTCCCTGGTCTCCCGGTCCATGTTGGGCAGGGCGGTCCGGATGATGCCTGGGGGGGGAGGGGGGGGGGGGGGGTGATTGACAGGTGGACGTAGAGGGATGGAGGAGATGGGAGGATGAGGAGAGAGAGACAGACAGACAGACAGAGAAAAGAGTGATGGGGGGAGGAGGAAAGAGAGGGTTACAACATTACGTACTTGCATGTCATACACAACGTCGGTTAGGACCCCCCACTGTTTGTCGCCGCCGACTACAGAGAACACTGGTTGGACGTCGGAGCGCGGCGTGCACCGTGAACCGTGAGGTGACAGCCCAACGCATGGCTCTCACGCCCCCGTCACCGCTGATCTGCTCCAGGGGAGACGTCAGGGGCCCGGGACGACACAGAGTGGCAGTGTACCTCGCTGCATGCCGCGCACTGGGGTCCCCCTGGGGTCGCCCTGGGGTCGCCCTGCGGTCGCCCTGGGGTCGCCCCAGGAAACCATGTTGACGGCAAAGCGCAGCCCGCAGGAATAGCACTTCAGCGATGTGAGGCAACCTCAGGCTTGATAGAGGTTATTTACCTGGTGGCCATTTTTGTAAGTCGGGTGGGGAAACCTATCTTCCTGGGAAACCGATTGAAAGCTTAGTTGAAATGTGTTCCCAAGGCTAGGTGGGGAGATGGCATGAAGAGACAAAAAAGAATGTTGTCGAGTTGTCATGGTTTCCCAAAAGATTCTAGAAGCTTTCCGCCCCCGGCTACAACCAACCGGAATGGCCTCAAGGTGAATGGGGTCTATTAACTTAGGTGAATAAAGTGCAGGCGACTTCGAAACTCTTTCCCTGGGACAAAGGCGCTAATCTGATTAAACCGACGGAAAATTAATACAACAATTAACGTGACACGTTCAAATCAGTTGGAGGCAATCAGTGTTGTGTTCAAAGTTAATGACTTTTCCCTCGCAATGCAGTTCACTTATTAGAATCCACTCTACACCGAATGTTCCAGACTACGGAAGATTAAATATCCTAACAAAGCAGAGGCAACACAACTCTGTATGCGATAATGTAATAGCTATAATCATTTCTGGGATCGTTTCAGATGCACTGGAATCTGTGATGTGATACGGTTCTAAATACATCATTTAGAGTATTATAAATATTCCGGCTGATGGGAACACATAGATATGGGGGCCGTGTATAGTGGCTAGGGTGCGAGACTCTCTGCCTGAAGGTTACTGGGTTCGATCCCCAAAGATCTGTAGCCTAACCTGTAGTCCTCCTTACCTCTCACCCTTTCCTGCTCCTTAATGACATGTATCTGAACTCACTATAAGTCACATTGGATAAAAGTGTTGGATGAATAGTAAAATGAAAAATGAACAGGGGAATTTTTCTTATGATTGAAGAAAAACTGATTGTGTTGTCTCTGTCTCTGGAGGAAATCTTCCTGTAGACGTCTAACAAATGTTGTTCTTGGCGGACACATTAAGTGACAACCAATAAACTTGACAGGATGGAATATTAAAGCCTGCTAGTCTACTTTTCTGCTTTTTGGAAGATGGAAGCAATCTGATTCTATTACAATTTCATTGTTTGATTAATTTCCGATTTGCTTCAATTCTGATAATTTTATATTCTTACTGTGTGTTCACACCAAACGCGACGGGGCGACACGACTCCATACAAAGTCAACGTAGAGACGCGAATCGGGCGTAATATGTCGCTAGAAAAGATTTGCGGCAAGATTTGACTGTGGCGCGGCATCAAAGCCCTGTCACGGGCGAGCGTGTTCACGAGGATTTGCAGCGCGACACTTTCGTTGGAGTTGAAATATTTTAATTTTGCGGCGACATTTGCGTGATGACAGCCAATCAGCGTTCACTCCCTGGGTGACGTAACCTAACAGCCATTCAGTGTTCAACCGGCCGGGCCAACCGTTCCCTGCACTCCACAGTGCACCGCAGCATGAGAGGAGGAGAAAGTGATTGTTGCCATTTGAGACTCCCGGAGCTCTATATATAATATTATATGATATTATATAATATAATATATAAATATCTATATAATATAATATATAAAATCACGGCCAAAAGCTGTGTGCGCCTCCGGATGATATTATGGACCCATAAACGATGGGAATTCTGATGTCTCTCCCTCTTCCACAACAGGTAAAGACATGCAATGGTGGTTATCTCAGCCATGGTTGAGAATGAATTGGCATGAAGCACTATTGGCGGGCAAAAGATGTGGCGCGACAAAATTCGCCTGACATAACTGCACAGCGACGGATTATGATTTGTCGCATGACAAAACTTGGGCGACAGCGCGACCGGGTGAAAAATGTATTTTGGTGTGAACGCACAGTAATAGTTTATTTTCAGATTATATTAAATTCATAATAGATTCTAATTTTATTCAATACAGTGTAAATTATAAACCGATTAAATTCTGTTCAGAATAGATTATTTTCAGATTAGATTCAATTCAGATTAGTTTCTGTTCTTCTAGTTTCTATTCCACTCAGAAACAATTAAAAAAACAAATCAGATTTGATTACTTACAGCGTCGATTTTATTCAGATTAGATTCTGTTCAGATTAGATTCCATTCAGATCAGATTCTATTCAGATAAATATCCTTTCAGATTGGATCCATTAAGATCAGATTCCAGTCCGACGAGGGGAATCTGGAGTGCTGGTGGAGTCTGTGAAGATCTTAGAATGTCTTAGAACAGTCAGATGGTGCACTAGTGAATCCCCCCGCCCACCGTCCCCCTGTTTAAAAACACTCTCACACTCAAGTAGACATTCTAGATAATTCCACAGTAGCTGTGATCAAACAAGTCTGGGTCACTTTTGGCCCTTTTCCACTGACAGTACCAGCTCAACTTGCCTCGACTTAGCCCGCCTTTTCTTGCTTTTCGATCACTAAAATGAGGTACCTGGTACTTGGTACTTACTTAGTCTCACCTCCGTCAAGGTTCCAAGAGAGCTGATCTGATACTTTCGTGTGATGTAAACAGGCTGCTGGCCACTGATTGGCCAGAGAGTGACGCCACTGGACGAGTCATGATGAGCGCGACGTCCGAGCCTGACACCCGACACCTGGCATCTTTAAATACTAGCATCAGCGCTTAGTCAACAATAGTGATTGATTATTGAACATGGCAGGTTCAGTGCGCAAGAACATGCAGTGGACCATGACAGAGGTGGACACGCTCCTGTGTGTAGCCCTGTCTGTTTATGTGTCGCGTGGATAAGTATGTCACTGCATTTTCGCGCATGCGTGCTATTACGACCCACCCACGTTGAAGAGGTACTTTATTCTAGATGGAAACGCGACGTGCCGTGAACCAAACCAAGTCCAACCACGCTAAGTCGTGGTGAGTTGAGCTGGTACTGTCGGTGGAAAAGAGGCATGTGTGATTGTTGTTTCCAGCACAGACGCCAGACGCTCACATTTATCATACAACAAAATGTAATAATTATATTTCTGGATTGCCCAGCTCTCTTTTATTCCCCCCAGACACTGCGGTTGTTCAGTGTCTGTTTATATTGGATCCAGTCCAACAAAAAGGCGTAAAACAACTCGCAGGAGAAAAAAGCCCTGAGCGAACATCCGTAGGAAATTAAAAAGACACAAGATGAAAAACCCATGAAGGCGACGGCGGCGGAGACGGCGAGTCTGCGATTCAGAGAACCGAGATCTGCGGAACCGCCGTCCAGAGACCGCCCTCGCCAGATGGAGAGCCAAGGAGGTCACGTTCTGTCTGTACATACGATACAAATATAGCGTCCTATATATATCTACACAATACAATCAGCCTGTATGAAAATTGTTAAAAAAAGGGGAAAAGAATGCATGCATTTCCCGCTCTCTCTCTTTCTTTATCAAGGCCGTCTGTGTACTTCTGGCCGAGGCACGCTATTGGCTGAAGCGATTCAGCTGCTGGGAGTGAGAAATTACTCCGATCTGTCCCTCCGCTCTCCGTCTGTGGCCTCTGCCAACGGACCCACAATGGACCAACACTGGCCAATAAACGCGAGTGTTTTGATGCAAATAAATACACTATATCCAATAATCAGCTGTGCGAGCTGAGAGGAGGTGTAAAGAACGAGGAGATGCTCCTGGCGTTGCCGGCTAAGAGCACCGCCGCAGCGGAGGACCACCGCGGACAGCAGGGGGGAAGAGACATCCCAGAGTGGATGGGTTGCTCTTGTTCAGTCCAAGTGTGCACGTGCACTCATAGAGGATGCCCACATTCTCACAGAACACACACACACACACACACACACACACACACACACACACACACCTGGCGTGTGAAATACATCAGGAGCGGTGATTTGTACATTTGAGGTTTATTTATTTAATCCAATAAATATATTATAATTAGTTAAAATAGATGAATGCCATTTGGTGGACATTTTTATAGTAGTAGTAGTAGTAATTAGTAGTAAGTAGTGATAGAATGTTCGAGTTTCCCCAGTGGGAATAAATCCCTAACCTGGGTTAATGCCCAGCTCTCTAGAGCTACAGCGCTCAAAGTATTGGTCATTAAATATTTCATCCTCCAAATGTATTAGCATTCAGCGGCCCCTCCCACTGGGCCACCTCTCAGCTAATCCCAGCCCTCCAGAACCTGCCACCTGCACCACCCGCGCTCCGTGTGGACTGACACGCGTCTCCAAGCCCCGCCTCCTCGCCTTTGAACCAGCGTATGCCTTCTTTGTGTTCAACCAGACACAAACACTGCAGCACACCCGCCCCCACCCCCCCCCTCCTCCACCCAGTGTCGCCATGGGAACAAAAGCAGCCGGTCTGCACTTGAAAGAGATGACTTTGAGGGTTGGTGGGGGAAAGACGCAGTACCGTACGTGTGTATGTTCACGTGGTTGAGAAGAAATTACAACACGAACGAGGAGGGATGTCCCGCCTAAAAAAAAATACAGAGATTAAAACCATCACAAGTCACACGGCAGAAGGGAGAGTCGACTCTGTGGCGAGACAATCGATGGTTGCCTGGGCCTCTGATAGGCGCCACGACGCGGCTGATGTACTTATTTAATATCAACGGGGCCCAACCCTGAGAGACGTGCAGGCTGCTCAACGACGCCATGAATCCTGATTCCAGCGTTGCCGCGACAACAACAACAACAACAACGCGTCAACAAAGAAGAGAACAGAAGCGCAGGACACAAACGCACGCATACACACACACAAGCACACGGACGCACACACACACGCACACGCACACACAAACACTATCACAC
>NW_028179857.1:0-2500 GCF_964030765.1 Micromesistius poutassou | reverse complement strand
TATAAGAGTACGAGGATAATGTATTTTTTTTACGTCAACACAGCCAGTATGGACAGAGAAAACAACTGCCGGGGGGTAACTAACATTGATGAGTTCTGAATGTCAAACGACTAATAAAGGGAAACGTATTTGGTTGAACAGGTGGGCGGTATGGCTGTGAGAACGAGCTCAACAAGGTGAAAGACTCCATTCTGCTCTCATGGCTTCTCCAAGCACAGCAACTAATACCCCTTCCCTCCTGCGTTATGGTTCACATTTACACAGGCAGGGAAAGCTGTTGGAGGCTTTAGGGCTTTGCCCAAGGGCACCTTGAACATTCAATTTAGGATTAGGAGAGGGGAAAGAGAGGAGAGACGGATAGGGGCCGGGGCTGGGTCACTCTAACACCACCATCTTGTACAAGGAGTTGGTCAGTCTGCTTCACTGAGCTGGGGCGAAGACAGCATGTTGCGTACTTCACTCCCAGTGGTGGGTCCAGAGGGACCGCACTAGGCCTGGCTCTCTCTGAGAGTGCAGCCCCGGTGGACGGGACACCGTGCGATGGTTAGCCACCCCCTGCAGGCTTTCGAGTCGGTGGGAGTTCACACCGTGGCGGATGGGAGCGGTGAAAACCAACACTCTTGTCTCTCGGTCAGGCGAGTCCACCCAACACCTCTAGTCAGATAATGAGGATGAATGCCTGGCTAACTTTTGTCCCTTCTCCTTTTTAACATGACTAACACAAGCCGTCCCATGATCCTTTGCGTCTCTCGGTGGCGTCCACGATACAAAGCCAACAGGGCTCGTCGCCTGGTGGTATGAAACATGTGGCATTGTGTCCGATTGGGTCCGCTCTATTACGGTACCAGAGTGTCCCCCACCTCATTAGCACCGTCCTCTCTGTAGCACGGTGTAGCGACAGGGAGGTCGGAAATAGCGGAGTTGAGCCACTCTGTCAAAGTTACTGCTAACACAGTAGCCACTGCACAGAACATGGAGCTAATTAGGTTCAACAAAAGTAGATCAGTCATTCTCTCTTCACAGTTTGGTGCCAAGGGATTTGTTCAATGTGAAATATAAAGACTTTTGTTTATTGTTTATTATTTCCTTGTGTCATTGTATTTTTGTTTGCAATACATCTGGTTCATATGTATGTGGAAGCCTACTCAATGTTTTTTTTAAAGTTACATACAACTGTCTCTGGTCAAGCTGTTTGGATCAAATCTCTCACATCAAAATGGCTTGTCACATCTAAGGGTCTTAAACAGCGACGACGGAACAGACAAGAAGGAAAAAAAGTTTTACCATGAAATAAATGAAAAACAAAGTTTGACAAAAGAACACGAGAAAAAATAATCGGGTTCTTGTTACTTTCCAGTACGCAGTCAATACCCCCTCCATGTAGATGAGTGAGCACAGCCCTGCGTGTGCGAGCAGACGATGATTAGTGACACACACGCGCACCCGCACGCACACACACACATGCGCTCACACGGGCCTCTTAAACAATCATGGAGCATTAGCCCCTTCATAAAGATCAATCACGCAAATTAAACACTGCACTTAGCTAATTAAATACAGTTTGATACTGTAAAAGTACATGCCACCGATTTGCGCGTTCCCAAACACCCTTTAATAGCAGACGCGGCCGGCGTCCGAGTATAATAGGCCGTTATTGGGCAGACATGCTGGTTAAACATCACTTAGGCAAATGCCTGTTTCCGTGGCGATCGGTATGGGTGTCACGTCGCATCTTGTGTGAGAGTGGCTGATGGTGCTCAAGCAATCCCCCGCTCGCGTTGTCTGAGAACCGCGTATGACGGATTCTCAGAGTCTCCAAAATGTTCAATAAAGTGTTGAAGTTTCCGGAAAAAAATCCAACACCATGGTGATTTTTTTCTCTCGTGAGACTACCATCGTTTGAAAGACGTTCTAAGCTAGGTTGTGGTTCCCCCCCCCCCCCCCACACACACACACACACACACTCACAGATACACACAGAGATACACGGCAACAATGGAAGGAATATTATTGAATAATTATAATAACTAGGAGTGCTAGCAGTCATGAATGGTATTCACAGCCCACACCTTCTCCGAACCACAGCGCCCTTTCCCCGTAGTTCATGGAGTCACTTTGGTCGGGGGCGATGACAAAGGTGTCTCCAAGCTATTCAGAGTAACTGGTCAAGAGCAAACGCCGTAAATAGGCGAGTTTGAGCGTTAGCGCTTAACTTAGAATGTATTCATATTGACAGTGTGATGTCATTTTATGAGCTAATGGAACACACTTTGCACACTTCTTAAATGGCCTCTCTCTATGCATACATCGTTTACGGGCCCTGGCTTATTTTCAAGTGGAATTGTGAATGAATTTTTACATTTTGACAACCGTACAAGTTGGACATTTTTATTCAATCAAAAACCTTTCCATAATATTTAATCAGGCATTTACATGGGGCATGTGTACCAAATTCTGTGTCATTTTCACAGCGCTCAATTTTAAGAAGATTTTATTTCTT
>NW_028179858.1:2500-12539 GCF_964030765.1 Micromesistius poutassou | reverse complement strand
TGACTCCTGGTCAGGGCTCACCTACCACCACAGAGCTGCTGGTTGCTTTGTGCGCAGTTGCTGTCGTCACACTCGCAGAATGTCCCGTGGAAGCTGCGCAGGCACGCACACTTGCCACACTCGCAGCTGCCGTGGCCGCTGCACAGCTGAGAGGACTCGCCCTGGCGGCACTTCTGGTCCAGGGAGACCTGGTCCTCACTCTGCTCACACTCACACGCCTGGCCCAGGAAGCCCGGGTCGCAGCTGCGGAGCACATCGCACACTGATGAACACGGGCCTGGAGACCAGCGCGCACCAACAACAACACAGACAGCCTCAGGTTGGAGTGCCGAGTGTCTGTTCACGTCCTCATGAATGGAACCACGGGCAGAAGTCTGAACGCTGATGGAATGCTTGAGTCCAGGCTTCCTCAGCAACCGTGCAGACAAGTAACGAGCAAACATTCACGTTAACATTCAGGGCATTCAGCAGACCCTTTTATGCAAAGCAACGAACAATACGTACATTTGTCAGGAGAAAGAGAAACAACAATATATCGCTGTCGGTACAGTAAGGATATTCATAGAACCAAGTGCCAAGCACTAAAAATTGCAAGGTTAACCCATTCCCCGTATACAACAGAGATAGTTAGGATAAGATGCTACACAAAGTAAGTACTATTTTTAAGTGCAAGGACGAACATACAATAAGTTAGTACATTGAGTGCCAGGACGTACAACATACAATAAGTGCGTAAGAGAGGTCTGGGGAGGGGTGGGGGGGTAAGGGGGGAGTCTACGCAAAGTACAGGTGAACTCTGAACAAGTGAGTCTTCAGTCTTTTGAGGACGCTGGTGAGCATGCAGTGACAGTGCCAAAATGATACAGTAGAGATAAGTCCTGAGTCCTGTTTCTTTTCCAGTGGGGTACTGTGCAGTACATTGACTTCACCTTTCTCCCAGGGATCACAGCAGCGTTGAGGAGCGTTACCTGCACGTGCCGCAGCTCAGCGTGCCGTTCCCGCTGCAGGAGGGAGAGCGCTCCTTGACCGGGCCGCAGTCGCACTCGCACCTCATCGTCACTGTGACCTTCAGCTGCTCACTGATGCCCTGAATGGAGAGGTGGAACTCTGTCTTCTCCTTCAGACACTTGGACATGTTCAGCTGGACCGTGAAATCCACCTGGGGAGGAGGATAGATGAGTGGTTAGGGTGAAGACTGATCTACCTGGGGAGGATAGATGAGTGGTTAGGGTGGGGTTAGACTACCAGAAGAGAGGTTGTGGGTTTGATCCCAAGGGTCTGTAATCAACCTGGAGGCAGAAATCTCTTGAAATGGAAAGGAAGGGAGGAAAAGGAGACAAGGAAAGAAAGGGAGGAAAGACAACAAGGAAAGGAAGGGAGGAAAATAAACAAGGAAAGGAAACAAGGATAGGAAGGTAAGAAAGGAAACAAGGAAAGGAAGGGAGGAAAGGAAACAAGGAAAGGAAACAAGGATAGGAAGGGAAGAAAGGAAACAAGGAAAGGAAGGGAGTAAAGGAGACAAGGAAAGGAAGGGAGGAAAGGAGACAAGGCTCCAAACTGACACCAGTCAGTAGTGGGAGGGCTCTTCAGGGCGTGGCCCACCTGCTGGTTGATCTTGATGTCCTTGCACTCTGCTCTGGGGCTCCACGGGGCGGGGCCCAGCCCGGGGGTGCAGTGGGCCCGGTAGGCCACCTCCAGCCCCGGGGGGGTGGCCTGGTGCTCCAGGACCACGCTGGAGGACAGGCTCTGCACACACACAACACACACACACACACACACACACACACAAACCGTGATCAGCTGAGCTTCACAGAAGGAAGGTCATGGTGCACATTCTCCACTGCAGCTCTTAACCTGCTCTTAACTCCTTGGTTGTTCTGAATGTAAGATGCTTGATTTGTGAAGGGCTGCCTGGCCTCCGATGACAGAGGTATTGTTCATGTATCGAGGGCTTTGGTATACGCACATTGTAAGCATTTTTGATGAGCTGGACGACATTGCTGGAATCGCTCTCCAGAACTCCGACCACAGACTGTGGGATCATTTTACTCAGTTCCTGTCCGGGGAGAAGATAAACCATTAGGACAGAAGAAGTGAATGATAATGAGAAGCAACCGACTCCACCACCACTGAATGTTCGCTCTCCGGGAGAACCTCATAAGCTGCAGAAATGTTTTTGGTGACGGCGAATATGAGCTGGATGTTGTTGGCGGTGAGGACTCGGGCCAGCTGTCCGATGGAGGGGTAATCCTGGTGGAGAAGAGAGACAACATCACACTGGTTCATCTGGAGACACACGCTGGTCGCGGTTCTGTGCTAGGAGCACAACCTTGACTTTGATGCTGAGGGCTGCTTACGAATCGCGTCCCATTGTAGAGGCCGCTCGGGGAGAGGTGGCAGCGGCCGTCTGAGGGCTCGCTGAGCCCGGCCAGACGCCCGTCCCCCGCCATGTGGAACGTGTCGTCGGACGTGTACACCAGGATCTTGGTCCCGTTGTTCCAGCCAATCACGTCCTACCCACAGAACCACAGGAGGTAAACGTCCTGGCACTTAATGTACGCACTTGATGAACACACTTGATGAACGCACTTGATGAACTGGCACTTAATGTACGCTGTATTTATTCATAGTACTTCTGCAGTAGCTAGCTGTCACTGAACATCTTTACTGTACCGACAGCGATATATTGTCTGACTTCTTATGACAAATGCACTTGTCAGTCGCTTTGGAAGCGTCTGCTAAATGCCCTAAATGTAAATGTAGGTAAACAAACAGCTATGGAGTGGACCAGAGAGGAGGGAGAGGAGGGAGAGGAGAGAGAGGGGGGAGAGGAGGGAGAGGGGGGAGAGTGGGCAGAGGAGAGGAGAGGAGGAGAGGGGGGAGAGGAGGAGAGGAGGAAAGGTTGGAGAGGAGGAGAGGAGGGAGAGGAGGGAGGGGAGAGGGAGGAGAGGGAGGAGAGGGGGGAGAGGAGGGGGAGGGACAGGATGAGAGGAGGAGAGGAGGGAGAGGAGGGGGAGGGAGAGGATGAGAGGAGGGGGAGGAGGAGAGGAGGGAGAGGAGGGAGAGGGGGAAGAGGGCCCCAGGAGTCCTCATGGGATAGCCGGTGTGATGTGTTATGTGATGTGATGTGTGTGATGTGATGTGATGTGTGTGATGTGATGTGTTATGTGATGTGATGTGTGTGATGTGATGTGATGTGTGTGATGTGATGTGTTATGTGATGTGTTATGTGATGTGATGTGTGTGATGTGATGTGTTATGTGTGTTGTGTGTGATGTGATGTGTTATGTGATGTGTTATGTGATGTGCGTTACCTTGCAGACCACGGCTTGCATGATGGCGTCAAAGCTTGACTCGGGTGAGTCCAGGTTGGCAGAGATCCTCTGCCCAATGACCTCTCTCTTGAAGGCCGCAGCGTCTTCTGTGAGGTTCAGGAGGTTCTGGTAGCTGAAGGCCGGCTGGCAGCGGGTGCCTCGGTACGGACTTGGATCCCTCCTCTTCCTCTTCATCTGACTCACGTAGGGCAACGCCACCTTGTCCACAAAGGACCCGAATCCTAAAAACAAAGAGAAACCAGGAGACTGTCTCACATCGAGGTCACGTCACAAAGCAGAGATCCGGAGAACCAGGAGGTCCACGTCTGAGCTCACCTATCCGCAGGTGCTTGGTGAAGCTCTGCAGAGTGCTGACCACGTCCTGACTCAGCTTCTTGATGGTGTCCAGGTCGTCCCCCATGGAGAAGGACAGGTCCATGAGGTAGTAGAGGTCGATGGGGTAGCCCTCGGCCCGCTTGAACGACACCTTGAAGGTTTGTGGAACTCCTGAGATCCATTGAGAGAAAAATATGAATGAAATGGACAACGCGACAAGGATGAAACACGAGGCCCACAGCCCTATTCTACGTCATCGCTCCTTTTTCAAAACATCAACTTAAAGGTCCCATGACATGACATTTAGCATTTTGCAGTGTTTTCTGCGCACTCACCCACTCTGAGCTGAATGTCGATCTGTTGGGGTCGGAGCTGCACAGTGTCGTCAGAAGCGTCACTCAGCTCTTTGTCCCTCATGAGGACTGCCTCCGTGTCAGGGAGATAGGGCTTTTCACAGCCTTTCCTGGTGAGCGCCTCGCTGGCATCGCAGCGCCTCTCGCTGGGCTCCCAGGCCTGCAGGAAGCCCTGGGAACCACAGGGACCACGAGGGGCACAGAGTCACCCCGGGACCCCTGGATCTACGACTCTCTCTTTGGACGGAGCTCCAGGTCAGATCCACGTTCAGGAAGGGGGGCGACCATTAAAATGAAGCTGAGCTTCTATTCGCAATAAAACTGGACATCGAGTTTATTCACTTTATCTCTCCCATCCGACCCCATCCCCATGAACACGCATGCTTACAGGTCATTCATTCTAGGTTTCTGCCCGATAGTTCTCCTAATATAAGAGACAAGTCTAAAACTCAACCGCTAATCTGATACGACAAATAGGTAATATTCCTTTATGTATATTTGTATCTGAATATGTGAATATGTATGTGTGTATGTGAATATGCATGTGTATAAATATGTTTACGTATGTATATTTGTCTGTGTATGCATGTATGTGTATGTATGTGTGTGTGTGTGAGCGAAGGTGTGTGTGGGTGTGCATGTGTGAGGGTGTGCATGTGTGTGGGTGTGTATCTGTGTGTGTGTGTGTGTGTGTGTGTGTATCTGTGTGTGTGTGTGTGTGTGTGTGTGTGTGTGTGTGTTTGTGTGTGTGTGTGTGTGTGTTTATGTGGGTGTGCATCTGTATACATGTTACACCCAAACCACAATAGAAACGGCCAGAGCGTTTCTCATGCGGTACGTGACAGACCCAGCCTGGTTATGATGCCTTCACGTCGATCTAGGATCCAGCCCCACTAACGACTCCTGTGAGTCCTATCCATATGGCGGGCAAACAGAAAGACCCTGTGATGGACTGTGATGTCCGAGCCCCGCTGGTGGACTGCTAGACTCCTCTCACCGTCGCTGAGCACCAGGCACAGCCCGGGCTCTGGATGCACTCGCTGCAGCTCGGTCGGGGGACACACGTCTGGGCGCCTGAGACACACAGAGATGGGAGTTCAGCAGCAGAGACGATATCAGAATCAGAATCTCTTTGTTGTCATTGCTCATGGTACAACGAAATTTAAATGCAATCCAGATGGTGCGATTCACAACAACATTTAAATATATATATATATATATATATATATATATATATATATATATATATTTATTTATTTATTTCTATATATATATATATATATATATATATATTTAAATGTTGTATATATATATATATATATATATATATATTTAAATGTTGTATATATATATATATATATATATATATATATATATATATGTATATATATATATATATATATATATATATATATATATACCCGCTCACCCAGAACCCCTCCCAGCGGGTGTAGAAGAGGCAGAAGGATTGTCAGCAGAACCATCGGACCGGCTGCGGGCCCACAGACGAACATCCTCCAGGGAACCGGAGACCTGGCCATCAACAACGCTTTCACTTCCTTGCCATTCAATACAATGTTTTAATCGCCTACAGACAGGTGTCAGACAGGGATTTCAACTGTCTTGGCACACACACACACACACACACACACACACACACACACACCCACACACACACACACACACTTTCTATCTTGTGTTTCTAGAATGTAGCACTTAAAGCAGTTGTTTGTTTATTTTCTTGTACTTTTTGGCTTGTGTCTGCAGTGTCGAATACACCTATTCTAATGCGCTTTGGTTGAAAGCTTTAGCTTAATGTGTGTCATGTAGTGAGGTCGTCTAGCTGCTAGTGAGCTACCGGTGAAGAGCCACAAACCCAGGCCGCATGGGCTGTGGTCAGGCGCAATGAGCTGTTCTGGGAAATGCCTTAGTTCACTATTAAAACCTTATATAATACCTTAATAAAATATATAGTAGATTATGAAATAATCATTTAATTTGAAGATGTATTTAAATATTTATCAAAATGCGTAAACACCCATTTTGCGTAAAGTTAATCCTTTCAATTTTATTAATTTTAATAGTTGTTTGAATTAATTAAAGTCGCTAAAAGACCTATTCACAATCTAGACAAATTGGTGCTTGATTTTAACATATTTAGAGACATAATTACCTATAGGGATTTAGCAGACACCTTTATCCAAAGCGACTTACAATAAGTACATATGGTTATATTTGATTTAATTAGTAAGACTACATCACAAGCTGTATCCTGAATCCTCCTAAAACCCTTTGCTCTGGCATCTTATCCCTAAGTTGAAAATTTAAAACATGGTAACTGTGCCTCTCTAAAGGAATAAAAGTCTCTCACCTGCGATCAAGATGCAATGTAAACGCGCTGAAATCTCCAGGTGCTTCCTCCTACCAAGGACCTCCTTTGCACTCAGGGAGAGTTGAGCTGCTGAACCCACACTTCACTCTCTGACTCAATCTGATTTCCACTTCTGATCACCAGTCACGCTCACTTTTCAGTCTATTTATCTGTCTTTTTACTTTGGAAATCTGATTAACATTGCAGTGTCTGATAAAAAGTGCAGGCCTACAAATGAAACGTATGAAGATAGATAAGACAAAGAGGCAGTGTGCAACACAACCCACAGGAAACACAGTTAGCACTTTGTAATAATAACCACTAGAAAAGGGGAACAGCTCAAAGCAGCAGCGCCCTAGTTTAACATTCATGCTCTGGTCTGGTGGCAAACACCCTGAACTTAGTGTTGAACTAAAGATAATGTTATCTCATACAATACAAAGCTACCACCGATTATCATTATATTATCATTAAGAGACATTTTAAGTGAGTCCATGCTCAAAAAGAAGCCATTTTTTGTAGTTCACTTCCTTGGTCACTGGGGGGTGGAAATGAGCAAGTTCAGAACATCGTTGCCCTTTGTTCCACTTGTTCTCAAAGACCCTGATTTCTGAATAAGGCAAATGAGCTGCAAAAAGGTTCACTAACAGTGTGTACAAAAGAAATCCACTAAAGAAGCAGCTTTCTGCAGGTCCACATGGTTTGTGGTTGACAGACAGCTTGCATCACCATTGGTTACCACGAAGGTCACACCACACGAGATACACCACACGACCAGACAACAGACACAACTGAAAACAGACAGCAGACAGCAGACAGACAGCAGACAACAGACTACAAACACAACAGACAACAGACACAACAGACAACAGACAGACAGCAGACAACAGACAGCAGACAGACAGCAGACAACAGCCAGCAGACAACAGACAGCAGACAGACAGCAGACAACAGCCAGCAGACAGACAACAGACAGCAGACAGACAGCAGACAACAGACTACAAACACAACAGACAACAGACAGACAGCAGACAACAGCCAGCAGACAGACAACAGACAGCAGAGAGCAGACAGACAACAGACAGCAGACAGCAGCAAACAGACAACAGACAGCAGACAGACACAGCAGACAACAAACAGACAGCAGACAGCAGACAGACGGCAGACAGCAGCAGTCAGATAAACACAAGTCCCCAGCCAGAGCTGTATACAGATTTCCTAGGAGGGGGGGGGGGGAAGCTTGGTGTTGGTGTCGCTGGAGGCGAGGGGTTTGGGGGGGGGACCCAAATCGATCCCATTCCCAGGTAATCCTGCCTGGCTCGTGGGACGGTGTTAGCCCCGTCTGTAATGAACCAGGCCGATCAATAGACACACAGGAGTTCCACTCACACCAAAACACTTCCTCCTGCTTCTCCTCCTCCTCCTCTCAGCAGTCTGACTCCTCCTCCTCCTCTCAGCAATCTGACTCCTCCTCCTCTTCCTGCTCCTACTCCTCTCCTCGATCTGACTCCTCCTCCTCCTCTCCTCGGTCTGACTCCTCCTCCTCCTCTCCTCGGTCTGACTCCTCCTCCTCCTCTCAGCGGTCTGACTCCTCCTCCTCCTCTCAGCAGTCTGACTCCTCCTCCTCCTCCTCTCAGTGGTCTGACTCCTCCTCCTCCTCTCAGCGGTCTGACTCCTCCTCCCAGCGGTCTGACTCCTCCTCCTCCTCCTCCCAGCGGTCTGACTCCTCCTCCTCCCAGCGGTCTGACTCCTCCTCCTCCTCCTCCCAGCGGTCTGACTCCTCCTCCTCCTCTCAGCGGTCGGACTCCTCCTCCTCCTCCTCCCAGCGGTCTGACTCCTCCTCCTCCTCCTCCCAGCGGTCTGACTCCTCCTCCTCCTCTCAGCGGTCTGACTCCTCCTCCTCCTAGCGGGCTGATTCCTCCTCCTCCTCCTCTCAGCGGTCTGACTCCTCCTCCTCCTCCTCCCAGCGGTCTGACTCCTCCTCCTCCCAGCGGTCTGACTCCTCCTCCTCCTCCTCCCAGCAGTCTGACTCCATGATGTATGCAGACGGTCTCGCTTCCTTTAATCTCGACGCACATCAACGTTTAGGAGTCGCAGACGGGGAACGCTCTTAAACAGGTGAGGAAGTGAGAACAGTTCACGTTGTTACCACACCTAAAGCCAAGCAGGAAACTACAAAACACTCAGACAGGGAAGAGAGACCACAAAGGTTATGACTGTAAAAGTGTAAAACACGAATCATCTCATCGCCTCCTCTCCTCCTCCTCTCCTAGAGACTCACTGCCACATGGCGTTCATTCATGAGCTGATGACTCATCTCTATCTAAGAAGTAGCCTACCTGAGCCTCCAAACCATTTCTATAAATGAAGCCAAAGTTGGTGATTGATACACATGGGCAAAACGAGTTGGATAATTACTCAAGTAATAAAGCTGTTGTCCCGTCTCTTCTATTCGGTGGTCTTCCTGAGCTATAGTCTACAGCTACAACATGTTTGATTGAGAACCCGCCCGCCTGCCTGCCGTACTCCTAGCGGCCGCTGGGGGGCAGTAGCACCCGTCGCTCCCCCCGGCGGCCTGTGTGTTCCGCTCGGTCGGAGGCGCAGAGGAACGTGTGGGGCTTTGGCCTCACAAATCACGCACTAAAACTGTCGGTGCAAATTTTGTTAGATTTTATAGCAGTTTAATCAGCTCAATGAATCTTTTAATGGGCTGATATTTCAGAGCACAAATGGCAAAGGCTGTGATGAATTGTGTGTTGGGGGAGGGGGGGAGGGAGGGACCCTGCGCCGCCCTCTCTCTGGCCTTTGAGCTACAAACTACACCTATTATTGGGGGGACGCATTACCCCTCACCCCGCTAGTGGACCCGACATTATGGAGATCAATCCTGTAGCTTTCCAGGGGAATTCTAACAAGATTATTTCCAAAAAGTCAAAGAGTGAGCCTTTCGATTGGCTGGTCATCCTAAAAGGTTTGTCACCCGGCTATCATACCCTGGGACTTGTTAAGCATTTCTCTCTCTCTCTCTCTCTCTCTCTCTCTCTCTCTCTCTCTCTCTCTCTCTCTCTCTCTCTCTCTCTCTCTCTCTCTCTCAAGTTGTTACACAGAACTCCATCTTACTGGTGGTGCCGGTGCCTCCCACAACATTTGACTTGTATTGACCCTCCTCCCTCTCCTTCCCCTCTCTCCTCCCCCTCCTCCCCCTCCCTCCTCTCCTCCACCCCCTCCACCTCCGCTCGATCCTCCCCCTCCCTCCTCCCCTCTCCATCATCCCCCTCTCCACCCCCTCCCTCTCCCCTCTCCTCTCTCCTCCTCCTCCCAGTGGATTCCACTATTCTTCCATGTACCCCCCGCCCCGCCCCCCCCCCGTAGACACACACTGTAGCCAGCTCTACGGCCCTCTCCATCCTCCTCTTCTTCCTGGTTCTTTAGCTCTAGTTCCTGACCTTCATCTCCCTATCTCCACCCAGCCTGTTTATACCCATGCTGCCTTGAGATCCGATTGTTCCTCAGCGAGGGAACCAATCACAGAACAGGGGGGGGGGGGGGGACAGCAAGACGACGACGACGTCAATGCGACACACCGAAGCTGGTCGTTTGTTTATATCTATGGATCCAACATGGCAGCAGACGAGAAGTAACCTTTTGATGCAGCCTTAGATGGT
>NW_028179859.1:0-18607 GCF_964030765.1 Micromesistius poutassou | reverse complement strand
GCGCCGCACACTCTCTAGTCTAGAAACTTTGGTGTCAACATTAAAAATGCAACGTTCCATTCATTCATTATCATTCAAACGCAGAGGCATTGACACGGATATTGCTATATTGGGGATTATCCCATATTGTTGGGCAGGGGTATGGGGATGGGGATGGTGCGGGCAATGTAAGCGGGAAAGGCACGCATCACAGCACAGTTTCCCGCAGCAGTCTACATTCACTGCAGAAACCACGCTCTCAACTTAGCGATTGTGCACTCCACTAAGGTCAGGGATGTTCGTAACTGTCTAGACACGGTCCAATAAATAGTGAACTTCATCACAGCCTCACGACACGCCTACAGTGCTTTATGGCAAACAATCGCAACAAAAAAACGCCTGCAGAAATTCTCCAACACCCGCTGGACTCAGCATGATTAATGTACAGTATGTCTTCTGTCATTGATCAATACGAGGACATTTTAACCACGATGGTTGAATTAAAATCAGAGGGAGTGCAGCTCGAAAGCGACCTCCCACACAACAGCAATGGAATTTGATTTTATTATATGCCTTGTGACGTGGCGTTTGATCGGTAGCCTACATTTCGGCTCTGCATGTATTTTTGAAATTTTAAATTGCTGCAATAAATGATGTTGTTGACTTATGTTGCTGACTTCTAACTTAAATCTAACAGTAGTCTATGAGTAATATATCGGCGGTAACAACTGTTTTTGGGGTATATTGCAAAATTGCGCCAGCTGGACATTCCGTGGTATTGTGGGATGTGTTTTAATAAAACACACAGAATGTCCAGCTGGTGACTCTACTGAGGCTATAGTAACGATGCTCTTAGTGCTCTACGAGTGCCCCTGGAGCCCTCGTTAGCTATGAGGGTTTTAACGATGTTCGGTACGCAACGATACTTTCAGGAAACTGTGTGAAAACTCTACGATGCTCGTAAACGGGGGGAAACGGGGCCCAGCTCGTATATAAGTACTGTTATTGTGTACGCAATGGTTCCCTTTCAGCCTGATCCTCAACGTTGGACCAGTCTCAAGTCTGTGCGAGCATGGTCTTTAGGATGTGTATAAGGTTGAGGAATCTCTCATCGTCAGATGTTTAGAAACCTATAGAAAATTCAATCTAACCCTAACCCTTTTTAATCTTGAGTTGAAAATTGTAGGCCAAATCCTAATAATGGATTTAAGCCTTTACGGTCTTCAATTAAATGTTTGATATTCCCTTGTATAACACTCCCTAGAAGAGATTGATGCTAAAGACAGCATGGAGGAAGATCCTTGTACGCCTATAACATCCTATAACATTTCTGGCTGTGTCTCATTAAACATCGGATTGGATAATTTTTTTGTGCAATGTCCAATTTATTCTGTACCTTTTGAATTTGTTTTAGTAGCCAAATAAGACCCCAGCTGTTCAATTATCTGTGCAGGTGGGCAATAAGGAGCGTATAAAATGTGCAGTTTAAAAGGGAAACACGAAAAACCGGGGCGAGATTGGAACCAAGCTTAGCATTTTGTCAATAACACAGCTGAGGTTGACTAAAGTCCACCTTGCATGGGATTTTACCGGATCACACATAGAAATATGGAAATAAGCACACAATATAGTCCCTGCTGCCCTATTTAAGCCTGTCTTGCTAGCGAGCTAAATGAATACATCGTCTCACCTGAACGGTATTTATTATCACCACTCTAAAATAGCTGTAGGCTTGTTTGTTGCTGCTGACCCAGACAAATACACAATTTACCGAGGGCCAATAAAACGTGGTGTTCTCCTCACCTTTGTCTGAGCACATATGAAGGATAACTGGGAGGAAATGGGGTCTATTTAAGTGAGCTGTAGCTAAAGTTTGTCATTATAAAGCGATCACTGACCTCGCTGGCTGTGAGACGGAGCTCTCGCTCTGCGACAACAGAGTCTCCGTCAAAACCATTTAGAGAGAGTAGCTTCGCACAAAGCAAAAATGTGGCTGAAGGAAGAAGCAAGAATACACATGGAAAAACAACCATACACACATATATGAACATACCTTTACAAACACACACATACAGACAGGCACACACTCACAGCCCTAAACAAACATCCACTCACACACAACCATATTTTGATCTTGAGTTTTACCCACCCGAATTGACATGTAGACTCACATATACGCACATGCATAAACTGACACTCAAACAAGCACACACTCTAACCCTCACATACAGACAGACTCACACATACACACACACACATACACAAATACAGCTTTAAGATCTTGTATACACTCCCGTACACACACACACACACACAACACATTGATAGATTATGTAGCTGCAGATGTAGCAGAGAGCAGTTCGACCGCTCTCACACACTCACACACACACACACACACACACACACACCGCCAACATACGTGTGCAGTGAGGGTCTATGAGGGGCTGTGTCTCGGCAGAAGCCTTGGTATTGGGAGATGATCTCCCTGAGATGTAGCTCTATAATAGCCTATAAATATGAAGGCCCTGGAGGTGCGACCGGCGCCCGGCGCCCCCCCTGATACATGTTATTAAATTAAAGGTTCCGCTGTGCTGCCTCGCCTCCCCCTTCAGGCGCTGTGCGGAACTTATTACGTCGGGGGATAGACCTAACCTAATCAATAAGTTACACCTCACTACCTCCCTCCCTACCCTTTTTATACCGCCTTATTGATTTTGCAATCTGGATGTAACATGCTGGGTTTTGTTGTTGCTGAGTCTACCCATATATTAATGAAGGGATACACAAAAGGAACAGAAATAATAGGTTGTAAGGTTGTAATACATTCCATTATGACACATTGATTTACTGTTAATAGTGTTGCTTGCAAACTGTTCCAAGAAACACCCACACCTGGCCACAGTGTGGAACTGGTTGTTGGCTGTATGGTGGGATGTAGTTTATTTTTGTTGAATTGGTGTTCGCCAATTTCAGCCAACGGCTTTGGTGTTGGTTAGAGCAGTGTTATTGGTGAAGAGTTCAGGAATCTTAAGGTGTCGACTTAACTATAGAGTTTGGAATGTTCTCACGATGCTGTGAGAAGGTTGGAATAGAGAACTTCCTGCCCAATAAATGTGCTGGCGTATCTTCTCGGACCCCTCCGTGTTTCATTGACGTTGTTGCGATGTTATCTGTGACACACTGCGTCCACCTTGGGGATTGTGAAACACCCGGAATTGATTTCAAATGAAGGTTTTTTCGCTTTACTAGGGGTTTTCATGGATTCAGATTTACATTTCGACAGTCACATCAAATCAGTTACAAAATCTGCATATTATCACCTTAAAAACGTAGCAAGACTTAGAGGGCTCATGTCTACCGAAGACTTACAAAAACTTGTACATGCCTTTATCACTAGCAACCTTGATTACTGCAATGGTCTCCTTACAGGTCTCCCAAAAAAAACTCTAAGGCAACTACAGCTTGTTCAGAATGCTGCTGCTAGAGTTCTAACAAAGACCAAAAAATTTGAACATATTACACCAATTCTTAAATCGTTACATTGGCTCCCTGTATGTCAGAGAATTGATTTTAAAATCATGTTGCTAACCTAGAAATCCCTACATGGTTTAGGGCCAAAATATTTAACTGATATGCTTCCACTACATAAGCCTTCTAGGCCACTAAGATCCTCTGAGACCAATCTGTTAATTATACCCAGAGTCAACACGAAACATGGGGAAGCAGGATTTAGTTACTATGCAACAAATGGAATAAACTCCCTGAGGATTTAAGACTTGCCCCAACTCTGACAACTTTTAAAACAAGACTGAAGACTTTTATGTTTGCTTTAGCTTTCTGCTAAATCTTAAATCTACAATGCTTCTATCTATTTTTTATTTTATCACTAACTTTGCCTTTATTTTCTCACTTTCTAAAATGCATTTTTTTATTTTTTTTATCTTTGCCTTTATTTTCTATCTATTTTACTTTTTACATTTCTATTTTCTTTTATTGTATGACAATGTTTATATGTGAAGCCCTTTGAGTCTGCCCTGTGTATGAAAAGTGCTATATAAATAAAGTTGCCTTGCCTTGCCTTTACATGAAATTCATATAAACCGTGAGGAGATTAGCGAAACCTCTCATAGGTAGGCTAGCGTCTGTAAACATGTGGCAGTCCAACAGAGAAAGGAGTGTGTTACGGGGGGGCGGTTTCTTTTGTGTGTGTTACCTTAAATCCTCCATCCCTAAGCCGACACAGGAGATGTGTAGCCTTGCCCCACGCTTTATAGAGTGGGGGCGAGTGAGTGTTTTTCTAAACAGGTGGCTGCATGTGTGTGGAAATTATGCAAGAGAGATGTGGAGGAGGGTGGGGGGGTTCCCTTCCTCGCATGGCACACATACACCCATAGACGCACATCTACATGGTACATACGTACTATATATAGTATGTATGTACTATGTTTATATACGGACGCACACGAGAAAGAATAAAGAAACAGGACACATAGCTGCTTTTACATATGGACGTGCATCCTGTCTATTCTCCGTAGATTCTACGGACATGCCATATATGTGAATGACATATATTGACGTTGGACCTCCTGAAAAAATACTACCCCCAAGGTAGTATGTTCTCCGGAGGAAATGCTAATTACCTTATATGTGAATGAGCAGTAGAATGTCGGCATTTCACACTTCACGTTAGTGGGCGTGTTGATGACGCTACGGCAGGAACACGTCCTATGGCGGGAACAAAAAAACACGCCAGGAGCAGCCTGCATATATAGGAGAGGCAAGGAGACATACAACTCAAAACGAGCCTGGAAAGACAAAGAGGTTTTTCAGCTGCTTACTTTGAGGGCCGACAGTGCGGTGATCGCACATATGAAGGGCACTGCGAAAGACGCAGTAATGTACGACCGTATGGTGAAGAAGCTTGCTGGGAATTGTGAAGGGAAGGACACAACTCATCACAAAATTAAAATCCCTCAAAAAGCAGTTCACCACTGTGGTAGACAACAAAAAAAGTGGGAATGACCGCAAAACCTGCCAGTACCTAGCCTGGTGCTACCAGACCATCGTACTTCATTTCATTTGTACAGAAGGTCTGGAACTGCTGTAAATGGCAAACGTTCACTCACTTGGAGGCGGGTGTCTGTTGAAGTTTAAAACTATTGGATCTGCCCAGTGCCACTCTGGATCTGCCATAACCAATCGCAATAGCGTTTGGTCGTGACGTATGTCATGCGCCGGGACCGGCCGGAAACTACGTTGCGCGCATGTGCAGGCTGTGTACACAAACAAAACAAGATGAAGCGTGAAGATGTCTGTCAACGATAGCTGCAGGTTTTGTTAATCTAATTTTAGAGTTCAAGGAACAATTACAAATTCTACATTAATATTCTATAGTAAGGACAGAGGTTATGTTTGCAGTCAACTGTCGAGGCTGGGTCTTGTCATTGACAATACGTCGCTACTTCGACGTCATCGTTCTCAGCCACTTCCTCTGTTCGCTGATTGGTCACACAGAAATTTGTTCGGGCAAAATCCCACTAACAAGCCCCAGCCCCAGACTGACTACTGAAGGGAAAATGAAATTTGGGCGGAAGTAGGTGGGCGGGCGGAGCCAGGCTAGCCAGTACCAGGATTTGTGTGAGACGATCTGGGGGGGCTGGCACTCCACAAGGCCGCTACAAGTGACTGGCAGCATGCAAGTGGCAGCCCTCTCAGATTCCCCGTCGGAGAGCATGGAGACATCACCCTCCAGCTCAGAGACATCTTCTGTCCCGGACACTCGACACGCTGAACCCGGTGATATATATAAGAAATAACTGTGACAAATCGCCGGTTCAGAGGCAGCTGTTCTCGTGGCATTGTAATTTAATTAAACAACGCTCATTATCCATTGTCCATCCCCGTGCGGTCTCTTACCATTAAAGACGTTAAATGAAAATATAGGCTAGGCCTACTATACGGGACGTAGACCGACTCATTTCACGGATTCCTGTACGACCAGGTTGCCTTAAACATCTGTCGCATATGTCAGGTGAAATCTAAATGTCAAGGGAAAGAGGCGGTGGTTGAAAAAAGTATTTTGATTGCTTATTAAGTTCACTCGCTGCTTATAATGGTTTATTTGTTTCCCAGTATTATTTCCTTAATTTAGAAGATGTTAGTTTTCTAAAGTTTTTTTAAGTTTTGTTTATTTTTGAATTGTAAAATAAATAATATATTTTCTTTGTTTTTTATTGGAAGCGAGTCGAGCTGACCTTGCCTGCTGTACCCACAGCCCAAAATAAAGAACAGCCGAGACAATATCCTCAATTCAAACATGCCGTTTAATTTGGTCTCAATTGGCTACGGACGTGAACTTGGAATGAACATGCGCAACAGGGATTTCTAAAGGTTCCTGTACAGAGGCGGAGACTGCAGGAGCTGAATCATCACTACGGTAGAGCTAAGAAGGTTCTACGAGCGCTTCAGACTAACCTTACCAATGTGAGATGTTAAGGTATAACTTAAAAAAGAGGTTACGAATACCTGTGCTTTTGCCCATGGTAAGGCTTATTAATTATCTCTTTCTCCGGTAACGCAGTTGTTCGCAACGCCTTTCTTATTCATTGTTCCTTCTATTGGTTTCTAGCTCATGCTCCAATCTTTCATCGACGCCTCGGATGTTGTGGATGCAACAAAATATCTGATGTATCGCTGCAACAACAGTTAAGAAGATTGCAGTGAGTTCTGCCCCTTCTGCCTCCATGCTGTCTGCGGTCAAACAACAACAAACCAACGTGACAGCGGCCGCAATTACACTACGTCATGTCCCGCCTCTTGAGAATTTAGACCCTACGTCATACCATTCCCCTTGCAAGCCCGGCCCCCCTAAACCATCTGGAGATTCTACTGATGTCTGAGCGACAGCGATGTCCGCATTTTGGGCATCAAGTGTGAATAAGTGTGAATGATCCTCACGGTCGAACCTCCTGCTCCACAAATGCGGAGAAAAGACGGAGGTCATATGTGAAAGCAGCTCAGAAACAAATAGACACGCGCCCCAGTCACCCGTGCACACATACATATGCATACATTACACACACAAACACATACGCGTACAAATATATGGATTTCCCTTATTCCTTCATTTCCTTGGTATCTTGTTCAAGGAAATGAACAAGATCCCCCCCCCACCCCACCCTTCCATGACGAGAGCAGCTTAGGCTTTAATTATTCATTCTGAAATATCAAAAGGATGTAACTGGGTTTTTTGCCAACAGCACTTTCATGTTCCCAACCTGTGCTTAAAATGTAAGAGAGCACGCTACTGACGAAGTGACCTAGTGCTGCTCTAAAGCTGGAACCGGTCCACAACCAAACTCGTAGTCAGCAGGCCAACATTTGAGCGGTGAAGTCTCCACGTTTCTCTGTTTGTCTCAGCCTGGCCCCCTCGGTCCTGAAGGCCCCCCCTGGCGAGTAGCATCCACTGAGCCGCACACTGTGGTGTGGGAACAGCACTGTGGGGTGGCAGGTCGGGTTTTTTCGGCTTTTTTCAACGTTTTGCAACGTTGAAAACGTAACGTAACAGTTGCGTCACAGTCGACGTTGTTCAACTTCATTTGACCGAAGTCAGAAGAAGAAGATATTTAGCGTCTTTATATAGTATTAGCTAATTAGCATATGTTTTTGGTTAGGGTAACCCTAACCCCCAACCCTAACCCTATATACATATATATATATATATATATATATATATATTTTTTTTTTTTTTTTTTCAATTAGATTCATTATTATTAATTATTTTATTGAAATTGAACAAGAAAAATTTACGTTGAAAAACATATTTTTTTTAATTAGATAAATTATAAATTATTATTTTATTGAAATTGGACAAGAAAAATTTACGTTGAAAACTTGACTGGGGCACCTAGGGGGCGAATGTTACGCAAAACGTCAACCTGCCACTAATCGCCGCTAATACGTTCCTAACACTGAGGATTCATGTGCTTCATCACACAGAGCACTGACCTTTAAGTACCATGTGTTGTTTAAAATGAGACCGTACAGCGCATTATGGACCATTTAATCCCAACGCCACGTGCTCTGTGATTACATTTCATGATAATTAGCTTTGTCTGTGTCATTATCACTGCATTATGACCTGCGTGTGTCATGTAGGCTCCAAATGAGGTAAAGAAAACCCTGGTATTGTTGTCAATCCTCTAATGAAGTCTCGCGTCAGTGGGCTCAGAGCCAATTCTGCCATTTTAATGTCTCATTAGCAGATACTACATTCTCATGGATCAATGTTAACGCCGTGAAGCAATTATACATGGTAATAAATCCATGGGTCTATATGTACGTTGAGGACTAGGGAGACAGTTGATAAAGCCAAACGCTACGTAGGAATAGAGGCAGCTTCAGAATAGAGGCAGGGTAGTGTATTGGCAAGGGTGTTGAATATCCCCATGTCCATTTAGTATGTAGACATACTGCTATAACCCTTATCTAGTGATAAGCTCTAACCAAATCCGCTCCTGATGGCATTCATTTGAATACACTATAGGCTGGATACAAGACTAAATTGTATAGTCAAAGATCCAATAATGACGTATAAAGAAAATCCTAATTCCCTCGGATATATATATATATTTGTTCCTGTGTATGCATATTATCTATGAGCCAGGTATCACAATGAAATATGGTATTGTCTCAGATATTCGTTCATCGCAGATCAGATGTGGCAGAGTTTGCTTACTTATTCTTCCCTGAGGGCTGGTGCTACACGGCATGCTAAGGCATATGCTAACATATTAGCCTGGATTTATAAACAAACAATGCAAGGCTGCCAACTTTTGGGGTTTGGCCGGAGTGAGACTCTGTAGAATCTTATAATGTTTACCTTATAACTGGGTCCGCGGGTGTAATTGTTGACGGGGGGGGGGGGTTGGATTGCGGGCGGTCCGCGGGATTGTTGACCGAGGGGGGGAGGGAGGGGGGAGTGTTGGATTGCGGGCGGATGGGACGGGGTGTACGGGATTACAGGCTGGCCGGAGCTGTTGAGGGGAGGGGGGGAGGGGGGTCTCGAGGTAGTTTCTCCTGCTGTCTCACTCTACCGTCGGGGAGTTTGGAAAGGAACATACGCGTCTCTGCTTTTTTTTTTTTTGCCGTGAGAAATTGGACGTGTGGCGTGTGCGCGTGTGTAAACAGGCAAAAGCGTGTGTCACACGGTGAAACCGTGAGAGTTGGCAGCTCTGCAATGTCTCTGGAACAACTGTTGGGACGAAGACAATGGCGCAGAACGATATTTTGTTTTTGTTTGGAAGATATTATAACCCTGCCTGAAGACATCTGCTCACTCCATTAGCATTTATTATTATTCTTCATCAGCTCGAAGCAGTTCATACAAAGTCCTCCGAGGTTGGAGTAAAGACAGTGAGTAACTGTTAGACCAGTGAAAAGCGTACGTAGCGGTTATTGGCGCATGGGTGGTGATGGCGTGCCCTGTGTGTCACCAGACATGTTGCGGACATGTTAATCTAACCGTCCCTCCCTCTGGGGCTTCCTATTGGTAGAGCTGTCCTCTCTGACCCTTGACCTCAGACCTGTGGTCCAATATCCATGGGGTGGGGTGGGACCGTATAACGTGTGTATGTGACGTGCCTGTATGTGTACATCTGCATGCATATGTGTGTTCAAAACGTGTGTGTGTGTGTGTGTGTGTGTGTTAGGGGCGACAAGCTTAAGACCACTTTTATGTTTCCAAATGGCCTGCCACTCCCATGCTAATCACGTATGCATGATCATGCTGTCCCTGGTATTTAGTGTCATCAGTCAGGAGGTAGGAGGTAGTTAGAGTGCAGTCCCACTCCTCCTATACTGGGTAGCCCCGCCCATTCTGCCGGCGATTTGAGTTCGCCCTGCAGAAGGGTCTGGAGAAGAGCAATACATTTCTTTCTAGTTTCGATACGTTTTTGCGGGAGCCAATCATCAAGCTGGCTTTTCCCCCTGGCACGCTATTGGCTGGTTTAACACAATGACGACAGGGAAGCGACGGAAAGCAGCCAATTGCGTACATAGTAAATTTTACTCCGCCCGTTGATCATGCTTCTTGTGCTGAAGAAAATGACAGCAGCTTCCCCAGACCAACGTGCAATCTACGATTGAGCTTGGTCTGGCAATAGCCAGGCTACACTCCTCCATCTAGCAGGCCTGATTCACCAAGCAGCCATCTTGGTTCCAAACGCTAGCTGGCTGGTGGAACTGAAAGTGGAGTTCTATATTTATGACAGCTCAAACGAAGATGGACTGACAGGCAGGCTGACACTCAGACACACAGACACAGACGAACAGATAGACAAATAAATAGACAATCCAGCAGACTGCAAGGCGGATGGGCAGAGCCATTAAACAGACAGACAGAGAGACACAGTTATCAGACAGTTATCTACATACGTGTTGAACTTATCCGTCCCAGTCCAGGGTTCATGTGAAGTAGTTCTGGAGTGCAGTCGTAAAATGAATGATTTCATTACGTGTCCATCTGCCCAGTGGAAGCTGGTAATGAACAGAAGCATCTCTGGGATTTTATAGCGATGGTGGGAGAGTGCATAAAATAATGCATGAGGGCCTTTTCCTCGTGTTTTACCAAATTAAAAGTACACCACTAAGATGGCTGAGAGCATCTTTCAGTTTGAGAGTTTGAGATCCTGTGTGTGTAAGTGCTGGGAACACAGAGTGGCTTTAGTGATGCTGGATTCTGTTATCTTGGAATGCGTTTGAGCAGAATACATGGTATCACATCCATAGATCTGTTTGGCCCCTTGTCCAAAAAACACTTTTATTGTGTTAATATCACTGCAGAGTGAAATAAACTCGCCCGAATATAAAGAGGAAATAATGACGATTTGAGGGTTGAACTCTCAGCCCGTTTCTTTTTTGAATCCATATCCAGTCCAAAGAAGACGAGAAGAAGAATCGCTGGAGCGCCGCTCGTGACTCGGAGCGTCGGGACGCCCTTTGGGATGCACGGGCTCGCCTTTCCACTGAAAAGACGCACAAAAAATAATGTCGGACCTAAGTGATCCGTTTGATGTTGCGTTTCCTCACTTTAGCTTGCCGTTTCGTTCCCAGGTCTCCTGGAACGCACGCATTTGGCAGGCGTACGGCGGGAGTTACATCACACCATTAATTCTTTGAATCCCATAGCACTCGAGAACAAGACAACACATCTCCCTCCACCGAGTGAGGCTCATTATTTCACCGACAGTGGCGTTGGATGAGAGCGAGGAAACAGGATCCCCTGCCAACTGTCAGAAGTGCTGGGATTCACTTTAAGTTGGCCGCCATCTTTCTTTTTATGTTCTTCCTCCGACTTCTTCTACTCTCCTGTCTTTTCCTTCCTTTTCTCGCTCTGTCTGTCTGTCTGTCTATGTGTGTCTGTGTGTCTGTCTCTCTCGCTCCTTGTTCTTCTTTATCTTTCTCTACCACGGCTGTCACCATGTTTAGCTTAACTAAGCCGGGACGACAGGCTAGACAGTTTCAGCACATGCCAGTGAGAAGTTCCCCACCTGCTCTACACAGCCATGTGTCTATGTTCCTCTCACACTCTTGCCTCTCCTCTCTACTCACCTTCTCTGTTTAGGAATATCTCCCTCTCTCTTCCTTTATCTCTCTCTCACACACACACACACACACACACACACACACTCCCTCTCTCTTCAACCTCTCTAATTCCTCCCAATATCTCTCTCCCCTCCCTCGCACTCTCCCTCTATCTCTTTCTCCTCTCTTGCATAGGGTACATCTCTACCTTGCTCCATTACACTCTCGTTATATGTCTGTGTATATATATATATATATATATATATAGGTTGTCTCTTTCTCCCCCCTGTATCTCTAATTATGTCCCTCTCTCTCTCTTTCTCTATCCCTCCATATAAACAGTATACAGTTGATATTTCCCTCTCTCCCTCCCCCCTCCTCTCTTCCTCCCTCCCTACCCTCTACGTCATCGTGAGAGAGATGATTTACAGTGGATGGGGGTTTCGTGGGGTTGATTTTGCCTCGGTGCGGGTGAGTCTCGCCTCCCTCCCTCTCTCCTTCCTCTCTCTCTCTCTCTCTCTCTCTCTCCCCTTCCCACCGTCTATGTAGGGCAGGCCCTGGGTTTAATGAGCCGCGAGCAGCTGACGCTCTGCGCTCCGACGTAGCCCACACAATCTTGTTAAAGCATGCAGCTAATCGGAGGAGGAAGCACTATTTGCAGGCAAGTAGGTCTTTCATCCTCTCCCCTCCTTTTATCCTCCTTTTGCGAGAGCACGCACACCCGTGCAAAATGGCAGAGGCTTCTCTTCTCCACACACACACAATCTCTCACACACGCACACACACACACACACACACACACACAATCAGAGGGTAGTTAATAAACCCGTGTTCTGGGTTCCCAGCAACGGGGTTGTCTTTTTGCCGTTTGCCTTGGAACGTGTGCGTGGGAACCGAGAAGGTATTCTCTCGCATCGACGGAACAAATGAAATCTCAATGGATTTTTCAATTAGCCGCAGTTCCTCTGCCGTGCCGGGGGCTCAGCATGGGCCGGCGGGGCCGCTGCCAGCGTGGCGCTGCGGAGCGGAAGGAGAAGCCAACAGCAGCGGCGGCAGCAAACTTTGATTTATCAGCGGTGCCTTCATTCTCTTCCAGAGCCCTCCCCTCAGATCCAGCGAGAGCACACACGCGCGCACGCACACACGCACACACACACAAACATACAGACGTGTGTGGCTTCAAAAGCCACACACTCATGGAGGCATATAGACGTACCCACATGCACTACAATGCCTTGTACAGGTAGGAATCAGATGATGATGACGCCCCCACAAATAGACTAGGTGTGTGTATGGGTGGGTGGGTGGGTGGGCTTGTGTTACAATGGACGTGTGTGACGTGTGTGTGTGTGTGTGTGGGGGGGGGGGGGGGGTCACACTGGCCGTGTGGGTGGGTGGGCTTGTTTTACAATGGATGTGTGTGTGTGTGTGTGTGTGTGTGTGTGTGTGTGTGTGTGTGTGTGCTGTATACACGGAGAGGGCCGGGTCCCTGTATCCATGCCATCCATCTTGTGTTGAACACATCTGAACCTCCTCCATGTTCTCTGTTACGACACAGAGCTGCTGTCAGCATTTCATCATTCATCATGAAAACACACAAAACACAAATCTGGATCAAATCTCTGTGAAGCCGAGAGATACACTCCCACGGTGTGCTAGTTTTCCTTTGTCAGACATAGATAACATACAGTACAGCTACTGATATGCTTACATGCAACAACAGTGCACAGGAACCAAACAACATGGAAAAGAACACAGAACAACATGGATAAACCTTTCCAATACCTGTCTACTTATAGAGCTCAACAGCAAGGCTGGTCACGTGATTCGGGGTATGGATTAAACCGCTGACGGCACGTGTCATGCTACAGGTTTTCCTTAAGAATCGTCTCAGATTCTTCCGGAGACGCTGTTGTTTTCGACTTTCTCTGCCTAAAAAACAGGACGTGTGGGAGGACGTATCTTGAGTTAGGCAGGAAGCGGTCCTTAAATGCAGATTCGTCTGTGTTTGCTGTTTGAAGACGGCTGTGCTGTGATCCTGTCATATTGGAGGCGCGCGCTGTGTGCACGGCCTTCCATGTGCATCGTCCATGAGCTAAATATGTGCGCGTGCTTCGGGTTTTGGTTGATTTGGCAACACTGCCATCTCATGGCAGTGGAACAAAAAGCAACAATTAATGTTTCTGTAATGTAAAACATATCTTCATTGTCTTAATTATAACAGCTGATCATAAAATCTTCTTTTAGACCAATGGTCTAATTTGAATATTTTTGTGAACGGTACAATTTTCTTAGCATCGAAATCCTAAGACACACAGCACACAATAATGATGGTTACATGGCGATGCACATAACCCGTAGACAAATATCCACATGTGTAAGCACAGACCTTATGTCTGTCTCTATGTATTCCTATTGAATCATTTGCGTGAATGTTTCAATATTTTATTTCATTCGGGACCTCCGTATCTCGTCCCACTGTCTATTTCTGGCAGGCTCCTAAGGGAGCCCTACCTCTACTGAGGCTCTTCGCTGAACTGTGAAGAGATAAAGTGCAAAGTGGCGCTCAACTTTCCTCCAAGTGATGAAACACCCCTTCTTCTGTGTGTGTATGTCTGTGTGCATGTGCGTGCATGCGTGCGCCTGTGAACAGAAAAAAAATCTCCTGACTCACAAGAATGTAAGCCCCTCTCTATCCCCGCGACGACCTCGGCTCTCCCCTGATCCCCTCCCCTCCCCTCCTCCCTCCCTCTCTCCCTTACTTCTCTCCCTGCCTCAGTCTGACAGCTCCACGCTCCTCCACTCCCCGTCTCCTCTTCCTCTGACACTTTCCCCTGCTGCTCCTCCGCCTCCTTCGCCTCCTCGGCGTTCCCGTGCCGATCACCCACGCCGGAGAACCAGAGCCAGACCGCTGCTCTCTCTCCGAGCCTGGGGCCCCCCTCTCCGCATCACCCCCAGCCGGTCAATCTCCAGCAGAATCACCAGCCGGTTCTTGCAGGTGAAGCCGATCACGCGCTGGTCCAGCCATCTCAGGCGGATGAGCAGACAGAGGCAGTATGCGAGAAAGGGGCCGTCCTGGAGCACCGCGGTCAGCAGCAGCAGGGCCCAGGACTCGCTGGTGCAGCACGAGGCCGGCTTCGTCGCCAGGCTTCATGCCCCCCCCCCCCCCCACCCCTCCCCCCGTACGGAGGCTGCCTCCGTCCAGGGAGAGCCTGACGACTCGGCTTCGGGGGGCCTGGGTCTGGGTGAGCACCAGGGGGAACTGTGTCAGGGCCCAGGAGACAACCCGCCCAGGCCCCCGATGAGGACGGGGCAGTTGTCCCCGAGTTTGTTGATGGTGTCGGAGAGATCCAGGACGACCTCCACCATGAGCAGCTGAGCGAGATGGACCCGGGACATGTCTCCCTTGGGGCATCAACCAGTGGCCCAGAACCAGTACGATCAGCATGGTCTGCACCAGGCCCAGAACCAAGGCCTTGGCCAGGGTGGGAAGGAGGTAATCAAACATTTGATTGGTTCAAAATGGTGTCAGTCGATGAAATCACTTGGCGTTCATTTAAGCCGATCAGAAACAGAGATTGAGGTGACTTTATTATAGTAGATACGTCCTGGTGTTATTTAGCAGTTAGGCAGACACTTTTATCCGAAGTGAATTCAGATACGTTTCGTTAAGGAGCAGGCAAAGGTAAGGGTGTCTTGCTTAAGGATGCCTACAAGTAGGCTGCGGACATAAGGGGAATCAAACCCAGTACCTTTCAAGTCAAACAGCCTAGGACTGCTGGTCTGATGTTTCTTTCAAATGGTAGGTTTGTTTTATTACATATATTTTCTTGAGGCAAAGCCTAATGGACGTAAATTATGCATTCACTTGTGGCTAATGTATATTAACATTTTAGGCAAGCTTTTAGGGAAATGTTCAGTAGGGAGGAAATTCCAAATGATGAATAACACACTACAATGATAAATACACAATATGAGCCGATGTGTTCGCTTGTGGTTTTGTTCCTTGTGAATGAACACTCCACTCGGCTCCGTCTGTATTGACACGGCACTCTTATCTACTATCGCACAATAGTTAATTTGGTAATGTCCCAAAAAGCCTCGTCGTCGAGATGAAATGCCTCATGCTCTGCCAGAAAGAAAACAAGATAGTCTGAATCTTCCCAAAGTGAATGGTGATAAAGACATAAGGTGGTCACAATGGAACATCTACAGTAACTTGTCGGAGCATTTGAGAGCCCTGCATATCACTTTATTTGACATTTTATGCTTCAATATATCCACTTGTGTCTACAAACCTATAACCTCACCAACCATAGTACAATCTACCTACAGTTAATCAACTAAACTACCTCCCTCCTACCTACCCTTTCCTCCCTCCCTGCTACCCTTCTCTCTTTCCCTCCAACCCTACTCTTCCTCTCTTCCTATACTCTCTCTCCCTCCCTCCCTCCTACCCTACTTTTCCTCCCTCCCTCTTTCCTACCCTACTCTTCCTTTCTCCCTCCCTAATACCCTACCTCACCCTACTAAGTATGAAATGAAGGCTGGCATGTTGTATATTTTGCTTTGAACATATTCACCGTTTTGTTTTCATTCTTTCTTTTATGGCAGTCGGCAAAGAAGAACAGAGCTCATACCCTGTCTCCCCAAACCCAGAACCAACACCACCTCCAGCACAAGCACCACCACCACCACGACCAACACCAATACCACCACCGCCACCAACCCCACTCATAACACCACCACCACGGCCAACACCAGCTCCACCTCCAACACCACCGCAACGGCCAACACTAATACCGCCACCGCCACCGCCCCCACTCATAACACAATCACCACCAATAACACCTACCCCACCAATTCCCACCACAAACACGACAAATACTACCAACACACGCCCAACAACACCACAAAAAAAACACTACCAAGCCCACCACCAACACCACTACAAACACTACCATCATCACCACAAACACCACTTACACCACTGCCAACACCTCAAAACCTCAGCCCACCCCTCTCTCCCCCATAAAAAGAAGAAGCATCCTATTTCAGACGGCCAATTATTCTCATCACATATGCAAATCCCACATGACAGTGCAAAGCCTTCTCCATGAGGGGAGAACTTCAAAGTCTCTGAGACTCGGGGAGATGGGAGGGGGGGGGGGGGGGGGGATAGACATGGAGAGTGGAAAATGTGAGACAGAGAGAGAGAGAGAGAGGGGAGAGGGATAAGGGGGAAAGAGCGAGAAACAGTGAGTAAGTGAAAGAGAGAGTGAGAGAGCGAGAGAGAGAGAGAGAAAGCAAGAGGTGCAGGGAGAGAGAGGCTACCACTGTATGGCTGAGTTTGGGTAATGCTCGCTGCATGAGTGTGAGAGTGTGTGAGGAAGAGGATGCTGCTGAGCGCACCATGCTGTGCTGTTGAGCTAGCCTTGTCTCACCGACTGTGACGTCGGCTTATGTTTACTCAGCAAGTGCCATAATGGATTAGTGGGTGCAGCGGGTATGTGAATGAGTGACTGAATGAGTAACTGACTGACTGAGGGAGGGAGGGAGTTATAAGCACATAGTAAGTGAATGAGTGAGTAAGAAAGCAGAGAGTGAGTGAGGGAATGGGTGAGTGAGTAAGAAAGCAGAGAGTGAAGGGGGGAGCCAAGGGGGGAGTGAATGTGAGCGAGCATTGAGTGAGTGAGTGAGTTAGATGTTATAGGGTTTGGAATTTAAAACATAAGCCTGCTGAAAAAAACACAGTCGCATTTCAGAGGAAGAGATTGGTTTTGGCAGAGATAAGCAGAGAAAAACGTAGTTCTGGTCTTAAAGACAGCCTTACAGTTGAGTGGTCCAATTTTCTGATATTATACTATTCTAGTGGGATAATGTAAGTGCTAACGTTATGTGCAGTGAATACAAAAGCCAGCCTCTTTATATACCCATATAGGCCTGTTATTATCTTACTGCAGAAGCCGCACCATCTTTCATGAAATGTGTTATTGAGATTGATTATTTTTTAGAGTTGGTTCAAATTAAAGTCAAGGATATCACTTGGCCGTAAATAATAATTGGCACTAATGGGAACCAATCGGAAAAGGGCAATTACATTGGCAGTGTTCAGTGCCCTCCATGTGGTTCCATGGCTGGTGTTGCTGAAGGGACTACCACTGGCCCAAGACATGACGCAGCCAGCGGTGAGTTGCTTTATTTATTACAACACGACCACGAAATGGAACTGCCCTGCATGCTAACTGATTAAATGAACTCATCAGGGGCCTAATTGTTCTATGACTCCTGCTTGCCCCGCTTTTTTGACTCATTAGCTGGGGATGGAGAGAAGGAGAGGATGATGACATTCCGCCACAGAACACAGTGAGTCAGGAACCCCACGTTGTGATGTGCATCACGACCGCACATTGCAATGACCCGGCCTCCATTTTGGAAGCATAGGAGCATTGCAATGCGAGTTATTATATTGGTAATCAGGTTTTCTTTTACATTGATAATCAATTAATGGTGAAATGATTCGTCATTATGGGAAGATGTTGTGTTTGAGCGTCCACTGAGTTTTTCATGTGAGACGTGGCCAAACAAAGTTTTTGCAACTGCCACTGCGTTTTTTTTACTTACACACACACTCACAACCGATATTTTCTAATATAAGAGATTATGCTTTGCCAACATTACCTTCTTTACCGTGAAACATTATGAAGTTGAGTGATTATGTTATTTTTCCAAATCCTGAACCAATGATGTGAATGGTCCAAATTTTCCACACATTTTTCTCAGAGACCAGAGTGGATGTTTCCAGACTACATTTATTTTTGATGCATTACTTTCTTATGCAAGAACACATAAGAAGCTTGACTGTTGCCCTTTCATGAGTTTCCCCTAGGTAAGCTAGACAGGCTGTGTTTTATTACTCTCTTAAGTAATCCCATGAGCTCGCCGAATCGCGAATACTGCAGACATTGACTGTAGTTTAGACTAACTAATCTTACGAAGATCTCATATCTTTAGTTATTATTGGATTTTTTGTTACTTAATTGGC
>NW_028179860.1:12500-24795 GCF_964030765.1 Micromesistius poutassou | reverse complement strand
CCATATGTTGGTTGGTTTGTGTGTTACACTGGAATATCATGTTCTGTGTAGTTACCGTCAGCGTACGTGTCCACATGTTGTGATGATGGTAAATTAAGAAGATGCTGATAATGCTGCTGATAACATGTAACAACATGTAGGTGCAGTTGTGTTTCTCAGAATCAGCCTTACCTTCTAGGAGAGCCGTGGGATACTATTAAGTAGAATCAGGCTGTTAAGAGGAGGACTGGGCTATCACATTTCACAACACAACATGTTATTCACACATGTTCTTCTATTCTGTTTCTATGCTGTCTTTTATATGCAGAATACCAAGTTTTTAATTTTGCGATATCGGTTACACAAATATGTAAATTACAATATATGGTTCAGTCCTTCGGCACATGCATATTATGTGCGTGTGCATGCGTGCGTGCGTGTGTGTGTGCGTGCATGCATGCGTGTGATTGTGTTTATGCATGCGCGTGTGAATGTTTATAAATGTGTGTGTGTGTGGGGGGGGGGGGTGGTCTCCAGTGTATAACCCTGTCCATCAGTCCCAGCAGGAGAAGATTGACAGCATAGAAGACAACGTCAACACAGCAGCTGCCAACGTGGTGGAGGGGACCAGGAGTCTGGGGAAGGTGTGTACGTGCACCAGTTGCCGAGTGTGTGTGTGTGTGTGTGTGTGTGTGTGTGTGTGTGTGTGTGTGTGTGTGTGTGTGTGTGTGTGTGTGTGTGTGTGTGTGTGTGTGTGTGTGTGAGAGAGAGTGATGTTTCCGAGATGGAGAGATCGATGGCACTTTGCCTCCCAGCCATTCCACAGCGTTTGTCCCTATTGATCTGCTCAAATACGAAGGAAAGCTGCAATTAAGGAAATAGAGAGGGAAGAGGAACGGGACGGATGACTGATGGAGACACAGGGTACGAGTGTTGACCAGGCCGTGTGTGTGTGTGTGTGTGTGTGTGTGTTGTTTGAAGGACTGATTAATAGCAGCAATAGGACTCCTGCACAGAGTATAGGAAAAGTAAATCCTCACACAGATTTTAGCGGCGGAAATCTTTTAAAAGATATTTCACACAACACATTACAAACAATCAAACTAGTGTATACTGACAACAAGTGGATGGAATACACTTAGTCCGCCACCTTCCTCAACCTTGCATACAATGGATGCGTCTAATTTGTCATGAACGAGTTCATATCAAGACACATGCGATGTATAATTTGAAAGATAATATATCCAGACAATCGTTTGGCGGCAGTGTAAAATGGCATTCATGTAATCATGTATCTTACTTCATGGAGTGAAGGATGTGATTTTATTTGAGGCATCGAATCGAGCCCTGCTCAGGGGCACTGCCATGCGTGTGGAGACCACATTGAGTTCCCTTACACTGCTTCAATATAGAACCGCGTTGAGTTCCCTTACACTGCTTCAGTATAGAACCGCGTTGAGTTCCCTTACACTGCTTCAATGTAGAACCACGTTGAGTTCCCTTACACTGCTTCAATATAGAACCGCGTTGAGTTCCCTTACACTGCTTCAATGTAGAACCGCGTTGAGTTCCCTTACACTGCTTCAGTATAGAACCACGTTGGCCGCTTCCACTCACAAGCCTCCGTAATGTCCTTTCACTTTCTTTTTTTTGTAATTTATTTTTTATTGGTTTTTAGTGTCAAACATTTCCACGTCATTCATCGTAGTTTCTGTGTGTGCTCACCATTATGACATGAATAGAACAAATTTGAAAAAGTCTCTCAAAAGCACACACATACCGACACAATACAGTAAAGAAATAAAATTAAAGTAGAATGAACAGTAAAACAGTTAGGGAGCAGTCTGTTTGTGAAATGACTAGCGATCAGTGAAAACAAAATCAGGCCTTTGGGGCGTTACAAAGTGAATCCACTTTTTAAAGTATGAAGTAAATTGCTCTGTTTTATGATTGACAAACGCTGTTATCTTTTCCATCTTGTAAATGTCCATTGTGACGTCCATCCATCCATTTAGAGTTGGGCTCTGCTGTGATAACCACTTCCTAGTTAAAGCCTTTTTAGCTGCAACCAGCAGAATGTTCAAGAAGTATTTGTCCTTTTTCATCCAGGTCTTAGGTCAATTCCCAACGTACATAATGTCCTTTCACTTTCAACCCTTTGCACGGTAATACCCCGACCTTTCAGCTGGGATTCAGCCATAACCGCTGGATCCTGAAACTGAACGGCCCTGACCACGAAGGACTCCAGATGTTAGCTCCCTAGGAACGGTTATGGGCGGCGTGTGGCTCAGGAGGTAGAGCTCGGTTGACTGGTAACCGGAAGGTTGCTATGTCGGTCCCCTGGAGGTGTTGAGGTGTCCCCGAGCGAGACGCCGCGCCCTCACTGCTCCCCACGGAGCTGGCTGTCGCCCTGCGTGGTCGACTCCGCCGGCGGTGTGTGAATGTGTGCGTGAACGTGAGGCGATATTGAGTGGCCACTGGTTAGAAAAGCTCCATCTGACATTCCTGTGTGTTGTCTGAACTACCAGTGCGACCGCGGCCCACGACGGACACCCCGACCCAGCTGGCCTCGTGCCACGTGGGACCATGACCGCGCACGGCCTAGTGTCCTTGTTTGTTCTTTATATTTATTTTTTGTTATTTATTTTTGTCTTTTATTTGTTCTTTAATTGCGTCGCAAGTTTTCTTTTAGGATCAGACGTTAGAGCGACCGGCGGCGGGTCCATCTCGAGCTGTGTGTCCTGGCACTTGGACGACGTCTTTATGTGTTGATCAAGTCACGTGTTGGCATGTGACCAAACCACGGCAAAAGATTTGCGTGGTTGTCAATGTAAGCTCAAATCGCGTACGTTTAAAGACGTTTGAAGCTAAAAACACAGCCACACAAAGAGTCACAACTCGGTGCCGAATTTAATCCGTGTTTATTAACGATCTGTTAGAGGTTTATTGATGAGCAATTTCTCCATATGTCACAAAATGATGAATGGGGACAGATGTTGAAGGTGACATTTGCTCTGTGTCAGCAGAGCTGGTCTAAGGAGAGGAGGTTCAGGGAGATACAGAAGATGAAAGCCATGTCAGATGTTCCGGCGTGCGTTTGAACCGCGGTTATCCGTCATCGCTTCAGACAACATGAACGCACGCCTCTGCGTTCACAATTGCTCAGACCGTCGCCATCTTTTTTTCGACCACCCAAAACCCTTTCAACTGAACTCCGATTAAATAAAAAATTACCTCGACGGCCATGGGCTGGGACGAGGGACGCAAGCTTTTGAACCGGATTAATGGTGAAGTATAATCAAGGTGTGTGTGTGTGTGTGTGTGTGTGTGTGTGTGTGTGTGTGTGTGTGTGTGTGTGTGTGTGTGTGTGTGTGTGTGTGTGTGTGTGTGTGTGTGTGTGTGTGTGTGTGTGTGTGTGTGTGTGTGTGTGTGTGTGGTCAGAACTCCTATTAATTGCCATCAACCTTAAAGAGCACCTTCTGCTGTGATGATAAGGCTGTAATAACGTGGGCGGGGCCCCACATCTCTCTGATTCCTCACTAACACAGATAATAATACTACTAATAATAAAACCAACACTCTTTGAAGCCCCCCGGCTGGGGTGTAGACCCGTTTGAATTCCTCTCCCCTGTTCCGTGTGTCAATGTGTGATCAATCATTAAAGAATATACGCGTCTTGTATCGCAAAACGAAGTCTAGCAGCCTCAAAGGAACCCCAACTCCAAAGGTGTGTGTGTGTGTGTGTGTGTTTTTCTCGGCAGACTGTAATATGTATTTTTCCTATGAAATACATATCCACTGTTTGAAAGGAACTGATGATTGTCCCTCTGTCTGTCTGTGTGTCTGTAGGCGGTGGGCTACAAGTTGGCCGTGCTGCCCGTGGCAGGGGCCCTTCTGGGGGGGGTCCTCGGGGGTCCCATCGGCCTGCTGGCGGGGTTCAAAGCGGCCGGGATCGCGGCGGCCCTGGGGGGCGGCGTGCTGGGCTTCGCTGGGGGGAACCTGGTCCAGAAGCAGCGCAGAGCCACGGTGGAGCTGCAGATGAAACGGTTGAACGCGCCGCCGGACCACGAGCCCCCCGAGAAGACGGACTGAAAGACGTTTCCACGGCGGGGGTCAGGACCCCCCCGCCGCCCTGTGGACGACGGCCGTCTCATGAGTCACACTACAGCATGGCAGAGTGGAAGTGACGGCACTATCAACACTAACTGGATTGTTTTTTGTCAACTATCATTTTGTCTGGAAAGCATTTGTGTTGTTCAGGGCAATATATACTCGTATTCCCTCCCTGTTCTGTGAAATGCTGTCCTAATACTTACTTTAAACAGCAAAACTATAACACTACTTTCATGTATGGATGCGATTTGAATATGTAAATGCTTAATTGTATAAAAGTGCCTCCTAACTAGATCACGACATTGATCCAAACATGCCATTAATGCTGCCTTTTAATTACCAAATTAAAACAGATTTTCCACCCTCTTGACCCTCAGCGTAAACCCTGTCACTGTACGAATGAAGAAGTAGACACAAAAATAAGCAGTCAGACAACACGGCATCTTGTAAAATGGTTTTAATTTACTTTTTTTTTCAAGTCGGCTACTCTCATTGTGATGTAATGACTTGATTTTAAAAAATGTTGTTCGTCGTCCCCCATCTCCCCCAAATCTCCCTTTGTTTACATCAACATGCAGGCTGCCGTGGGCCTGTTGGAAAAAAAAATAATAATAAAAAGAAGGCAAAGGTGCACAGCATCGAACAACTAACAGATTCGTCCCAATGCCTCGAGTTACCCTACAGCACAGCCACATTGAACCGGGCCTGGACCTCGCAAACGCTATGGGGGAAATCAAACGAGGAGCCTTCCATGAAGAAATATGAATCAAATCCTCCCCGGTGGTAGACCTTGTGCTCCGCACCAGGAAGCTGTCTCATAGCTGGGGTCAGACACGAGGGAGGGGGGGGGGGGGGGGGAGTCCTTCTCAGCAAAGACAGGTTAGACCAGACATCGCAATAACTCAGGGCCGTGTTGCAGAGCTTCATGGGAAACACGAGCCCGTCCTTAACCGTGTAGTACCGTTCAGGGCGGCGCCGGCCGGCCGCCCCTGCTTCTTTTACCAGGGGGTCACGGGTCACTTTCTACTGTCTGTTGGCGAAATATCTAGGGTGTTAAGAGGCCGATATGCACGAGAACTCACAAAGTCGCTACTTCAAACTAACATGTTATTGTACATTGCGCTACACAAACGGATTTTGTAGAACTCTGGAGCAGAGGACACACTGAACTGTACTGGAAAACCCACAGAACTGAACCGGAGGCCTGGAGCGGGGGGGGGCCCACCTTGGTTTGATTTTTTCTTTTTTTTTTCTTACAAACAAAAAATAAAATAAAGAAAACTCTGCGTTTAATTTAGACCATGGTGACAGACATGCCAACGTAGCACACACATATTTACAAGCGCCAAAAAAAAGTAAAAACACTTTTTTGATGTCCTAAAGCCCGCCTAAACACCGCCCTCCCTCTGTTTATCCAAAATAAAAATTGTACGTGTAAGAGTTATGAAAATATAGGTTATTCCAACACAGCTGTGTCGTGGACTGCACCTCCTCCATCTCCTCATATTTCTTCAGTAAGGGTGTTGGTGTTGCTGTTGTGTCCCGCTGGCCTGTCCGACCCCCTCCCCTCCCCCTCCCTCCCTCCCTCCCTGGCCCTGCCCTCCCCCTCCCCCTCCCCTCCCCTCCCCTCCCCGGCCCTCCCCTCCCCCTCCCTGGCCCCCGGGGCGCGGCGTGGAGTCTAGAGATCCGTGTGAGGCGCCGGGCGGAGGTCACAGCTCGTCGCGGTCCCTGCTGAGGATGGTATAGCGGGTTTCGCTGGGGGCCAGCTTCTGGAAGGAGCTGTCTGGGGGGTTGCTGGCCACCACTTCTATCATGTTCTCCTGGATCAAAAAACACACACACACACACACACACACACACACAGACGCGCTCGGCTTAGCGGCAACACGGCAGCGGGGTGGTTTGAGTAGCCTGCGGTGCTGGGCGGGGGGGGCGGGGGCGGGGGGGGGGCTCACCTGGCCGGGCGTGCTGTCTGTGGGGTCGGGTCCGTGGTGGAACTCTCGATGGAGCTTCCCAGAGTGGAGGTCCAGCACAAACTGTCTCAGCTTGCCATGGATCCTGAATTTGACAAGCACACGTGGAATCATATTAGCGGTCTGCCTCGTGGCTGCATCCCCTGGCACATTCCCCCACACACACCGCAACGGGGAAAGGGCGGCAATTCTGGACCCCGCGTTGAAATAAAATAATATTACTGTGGACAAGCAATAAGAGACATTAGTCTCCCGGGACGGGTCGCGTGGCAACATTAATCCACATTAACACCACGCTTTGAAGTGTGCTTTATTAATGATGGAGGGCCGCGTGACAAGAGCCCAGTGGAACAGGAAAGCCCAGCGATTAAAGCTAGCTGTGTGTCAGAACAGCGCGCAACACAAGGCTGTTGTACACACACACACACACACACACACACACACACACACACACACACACACACACACACCAACCATACGTTGTACTAATGTCATTACGGGCTGTGTGTGCCACATGCACTGGTGGGAGAGATAGTGATGTGATGAAATTAGGTTGCTTGGATGGTGGGGTCCTCAGGGCGACGCCTATCTGATCAAACCATGATTGGAGAGGATGGGGGGACAGAGTGGTGGTGGGCAGAATAAATAGGATTAAATCAGATTAGACTGGATTAGTTTAGCCCTAATTGCACGTGCCAAATCATGTCACATGAGCACCGGTGTCCTGGCCCATTAATAAAGGACTGATTTCAAAAGGTGTGACATCTCCGCTCGGATTGTGCGTGTGCGTGTGTGTGTGTGTGTGTGTGTGTGTGTGTGTGTGTGTGTGTGTGTGTGTGCGTGTGCGTGTGCGTCCTATATCCATGGATTAAAAAGGTTGTAAATAAACGTAGTATACTCACATGAGGTCTTTGAACTCGGGGAAGACATACATGTGCCTGAAGGAGTCGATGGCGATGACGGGACACTCTGCGGGGGTCTTCTGGATGTGCAGCAGTGGATGGCGGAACTTTTCACAATCGGCATGCAGGAAGTTTATAGAGCCTGTGGAACGAGGGAGGAGTCAGCGCACGCCAGACCACACACTGGCCCTTTGTTGACACCAGGAGCTGGTCATTCCTGTTCCACAATGACGCTCGGCGCCGCCGCCGCGGGCCAGAGTGTCCGCCCGCATAGACCAGCGCAGTCGCGACTCCCGCGCGCGGTCACTGTCCTGCCTACGGCGCACCTTTTTCACTGATTAGCTGGCGGGCCACTTCCTGTTGGAACAGCTCCAAGCTCTCCGTGTCTTCCTTGACGTGGAACAGGATGAGGAAGGGGATTCCTTCTTCCGTCAGTTCCTGGGGGGGGGGGAAACCACAGAGACAAAGAGAGAGAGAGAGTCACGGTATCTCCAATGGCAATGCGTTTCCACCATCGCCCTGTGCCACCGGAGCGCGTGGAATGCGTGTGTGGAATGCGTAAAAAGAACACACACACACACCTCTCCATTTTCAAAGGTGATTTCCCGGACGAGTGGGACACACTTGTCCTGGGTCCAGGCGTAGCTGAGGTCGAAGCT
Organism: Micromesistius poutassou; assembly: GCF_964030765.1. Taxonomy (NCBI): domain Eukaryota; kingdom Metazoa; phylum Chordata; class Actinopteri; order Gadiformes; family Gadidae; genus Micromesistius; species Micromesistius poutassou. The sequence goes on along the minus strand of NW_028179860.1, from coordinate 17,169 downwards.
GGGTAGGGAGCCCAGGAAGACCATGTCCGGGACGGTCTCTCCCACAGGCTTGAAGATCACGTTGTCTCCGCTGAAGCGCTCGGCCTGGGACACCTCACTGGGGAGGACAGAGAGAAGCAACACGCCGGGAAGCCATGGAGCCAAATCCTGAAATTACTCTTCATGTCAACGCAGTGGTCAGTTAACCCAGTGGACGGGCTGGAACAGGTGGGGAAAGCGATGAAACGAGCTTGTGCGCGCACGGCCGTTCAGTCTTACCCGAACGCAGCGAAGAACACGCAGTCGTCTCGAAGGATGTTGGCCACCTTCTCGAATGTGTGGTAGCCGTCCGAGTCCTTTGTTTCAAAGTATCCTATGATGTTTCTCTTGCTCCTCTGATGACCCCAGAGCAGGAGGAGAAAGCACAGGCGGGACGTGAGGAGGAGGAGAACGTCCCCCATCTCGCGTAGAACGGCCATCGGGGGCCCATAGCAGCATAGACACTAGTCACTTCATGTATTTATGTGTACTCATTTCAAACTCACATCCACTTTGTTGAGCTCCTCCAGGGAGTTCACCTCCTTGATGGGGTCCACCTTCTGCTGGCGGATGAAGTCTGCGATGGCCGCCACCGACCTCTGGCCCCTGTACTCCCTCTTCATCATCATTCCGTTCCGGAACAACTTCAGCGTGGGGTACTTTGATATGCGGTACCTCTGGGCGATGTCCGCTAAAGAGTGACCGGGAGAGGAAAAAAAAAAAGAGAGATTAAATGAAAAGTAGAGTAGATAAAAATGTAAACAAGTGGGAGGGTAGGGCTGCACACAGACGAGAGATAAACGGCAGCCAGGAAACACTGACTTCAGTCAGGGCTGGGCTCTGATCTGCTACATAAAAGCTGCCCCCCGCCAAGAGTAAATATTCTCTTGGCACACAGTGAATGAATTTGTGTGCTTGAGTGTGTGTGTGCAAGTGTGTGTGTGTGTGTGTGTGTGCAAGTGTGTGTGTGTGTGTGTGTGTGTGTGTGTGTGTGTGTGTGTGTGTGTGTGTGTGTGTGAGTGTCAATCTCTCCGCGGGGTGTCTCTAAGCCTCCAGTCTTCACAGGCAGCAGTAGTTTTGTCATTAGTCTTCAAACAGTTTGCAGGTCATCAATAATTCTATTTAATTTGCTTTATCTCAAAAGGCTGTGGCTGGCGGTTCATGTGCCGCGGCTTTGGTGTGTCTCTGTATCTGTGCATTAGTATAGGGGACACGGAGAAGCAGAGCCGCTGTGTGGTTATTCTGACTAGTGTGTGTGCGCGCGCGTGTGCGTGAGCGTGCGCGTGTCCGTGCGTGTGTGTGTTTAAGTCGCTGTCTGAACCTTGGACAAACAGGGGAGCAAAACACTTATCCAAACAGTATCCAACTAATGTTTAAATGGCTTTGCTGTAAGTTAGTGTTGCCGTGATGAGCACTATCCCGACTTTCTTTCAGGTATTAGGTACAGGTCGGTTTTTTTTTTACCTCGACACTTTAGAATCAGAATTCAGGCCACACATTTGACAAAGACACTAATGTAGGGCCGCCACCCAACCGACAAACTCGTGAGTGGGAATGCAAGACGTACAATGTTGGTCGCAGTCGACGCGGGCGAAGACGACCTGCGTGATGTCCGGGTACTCCTCCCGGGCCAGGTTGGAGGCCTCCTCAAAGATGGGATGGAGCATCTGGCTGAACCGACACCTGAGACACACAGCCGACTACATGAGCCCCTTAAGACCTTTAGTATAACAGCGGCAATATCGCCGTCTTTAACGTGTTACAAGTGTAACAAATGATACGTTAACCAGAAAATATGAAAGAAGTTAAATCAGAGACTACTCTTTGATAGAAGCATTTTAACAAGGTAAGACCAACTGTCAAGTTTGACATTAATTGTAAATGAATGAGTCCATAAAATTGCATTAGAATCATATTCATTCATATTCAATTCATAATAAAAAAAGATATGTCATAGAGAACAGGACAAGGATAGACTTACCAATCTGCATAGAAGTTGACTAATGCCACCCCAGCATTATCTGCAAGCAATACAACAGGCGTCTTAGTCAGCTCACAGTGTCAAGTTCCACCAAGCTGTATTTCGCAGTTAAGATAGTTAAGATAAGATAATGGAAAATAAAAAGTTCTGAGGACTTACTGAGGATTTCCTCAATGTTGCCTGTGTCAAGACTGGTGATCTCTGACTGCCCCGGTGTCGAGAGGCCCATCACCTGTAGACAACGGGTTTGAGCACAGGTCAGGATCAATCACTACTTTGATGTCCTTGAAAAATGGTTCCTTTTTATTCTGTTCACTTCCAAGTCACACCAACCACAATCTCCCACACTAATAAGGCTGATTCCCTTAAGTAATCCTTCAAAAAATGTAGTTTTGCAAGTATACGCATGGAAATGAACACTATTTTCTATGCAAATTAATTTTACTCAAGCAGTTAATTAAGTAACACGTTTAATTTTGCCTCAACAAATGAAACGTACTCTAGGGGCCCGACACGTTGGAAAAGAGTCATGAAAGATGGTAATCACACAGTGGCATAGCTTGCCTACAATGTTGTATTCAATTTGGTATAAACGTCTAAATTGTCACAGCTGTTATAGCGTTGTAAATACATTGAGCAGGCGTTGATCTGATCCAAACACTACTGACATCCTTCTCCAACCGGACATCTTTGTCAACTTAGCTCTGTCAAACTTATATGGCCTGTGACGACAGGACGAACCATCAGTGTGGTCTCGGCGTCACAGTAACGCCATTTGCATATCACAGAACGGCTACGCACGCTCTAGACTCGATCTAGGGTAGTTTTCCATAACACACAATGAGGCTCATCTCATATACCTATGTCACTAAACCATGGCCGACAGAGCCGCCGGTGCACTCCACCTCGTTCCGCCTATCAGTGACTAACTGTTAGGCACACTATGTGTATTGATCCACTGACTCGGCCATTCATGTAGTTAGGATCATATCATTTCCTGGGAGACCTGAAATTCATTCAAAACACAAAGTTTTCATTTAAGGCCTAAACTCAAACATCACACAGCTGCGGCTGTGTCCAGTTCCGGGTTGTCAGCCAATCAGAATGAGCCACAACAGAGGAATTCACCCAGCGACCAGCATCACTCCGGAGGAGGCACACAGCTGCACGGAGTCCACTGAGAAATGTGCAATTTATCTCCACATGAGAGACACACATCTCACTCAGAAAGAAACACCAGTTAACACCGATTAAACATGACAACCGGCCCTGTGACGTGTGATCCACACACATCATCTTTGGGTGTGTGTGTGCTAGGCCGTTTAGGTTATACTTTAATTTGACAGGTATCTCACGATCGGGGACGTGTAGTTTTCCGGTTTTTTCTATACGGGCTACTTAGATGAACTTGCAGTATGTTAGATTAGTGACCCGTCCCCCCCTCCCATGGTTTATATGACGGCTGCGGAGCTAACCTGACCGGCTAGGGTTAGCCCACCGCAGCTAAGACATTTTCTCGCCCTTTGCAAAGCAAGAAACACACGCGCTTACCAGTAATATTGACGTGAAGAAGCGGATATCGAGATAGGGCAGTGCCGGTAAGAGTTTCATTGTATACTACAAGCGGTGGGTGTTGTTAGGTGGCTGTGTGCTCCCAGTCTCTCTCGACGCCGCGCTCCTCACTGCAGCAGGAAACGGACGGCGAGCCCCTCTCACGGTGACACCGGAACCGAGGCGGCTTCCGGCTCTCTGCCGAGCCTTGTGGGGGTTGTAGTCGCGGACACCGGGTAGTGGCTTAGCTTTGAGCGTGTGAGGACTTCAGTCATGGCCGTGTGTTGGTGAGGTGAGGACTGCGGGAGTTGTAGTCATGGGTCCCGTCCGACGTCTGCGAACCAACGGGACGCGTATTGAAGAAGAAAACTTTCTTAAAAGCGTCTGAGGGCAGACGTAAGGAGATACACTGTGTGCAATTCAACCCACAGCTGAAGAGGGACATTCTACCATAAAGACATCTTCACGAAACCAACTTCAGATGTGTTTAGAATTTGTTCAAATATGTTTAATAGCACGGTTATGAAGTAGTGATTTCTGTTATACGGGGTGAGTTGCATCATTTTTGGTATACTGTGTATTGCTATCTGTGTAATACGATATCTCTTCATATCACCAATATGCCAATGTGTAGATACACTTGACAACTTAAAGTGTCGGTCCACTGTATAAAAAGACCTATCAAGTATTCCCACTGTGTATTCGCATATATGTTCAAAGTGTCAAAGTTAAGTTAAATATGTGATTATATGTTTTTAACAGTTGCCAATATGTTTAACCATGAATACAAAACAGTGCATGACTATGTATCTACAAAGCAAAAGCCTGAACCTTTGTGTTATGCTGTGGGGGTAGTCTGGTTGTGGTGGGTCTCAAACACCCTTGTTTTAACACCCTTGTTTGACACCCAGGCGAAATGTTGTGTGGGCAAACCCCAATGTACATCTTCTAATCTACCTCCTTGATAAAAAAAAAAAGCATAACTCCTACCTGATCGTCAATGAGCTGTACACCTATCTTTAAACAAATCACTGCGAGTCAGTCAATTATAAAATGGCAATATAAAACAAGTTGTCATGGACATCTCTCCATGCCTGACTTTGAATCATTGTCTCAGAC